>NC_041228.1:30277397-30310111 GCF_002837175.3 Physeter macrocephalus | reverse complement strand
AGGAGGGTTCCCTTTTCACCACACCCTTTCCAGCATTTATTGTTTCTAGATTTTTTGATAATGGCCATTCTGACTGGCGTGAGGTGATACCTCATTGTAGTTTTGATTTGCATTTCTCTAATAATTAGTAATGTTGAGCAGCTTTCATGTGCCTCTTGGCCATCTGTATGTCTTCCTTGGTGAAATGTCTAGGTCTTCTGCCCATTTTTGAATTGGATTGTTTGTGTTTTTGATATTGAGCTCCATGAGCTGTTTGTATATTTTGGAGATTAATCCTTTGTCCATTGTCTCATTTGTAAATATTTTCTCCCATTCTGAGGGTTGTCTTTTTGTCTTGTTTATGGTTTCCTTTGCTGTGCAAAAGCTTTTAAGTTTAATTAAATCCCATTTGTTTATTTTCGTTTTTATTTCCATTACTCTAGGAGGTGGATCAGAAAAGATCTTGCTGTGGTTAATGTCAAAGATTTTTTTTCCTATGTTTGCCTCTAAGAGTTTTATAGTGTCTGGTCTTACATTTAAGTCTTTAATCCATTTGGGGTTTATTTTTGTGGATGGTGTTAGGTAGTGTTCTAATTTCTTTCTTTTACATGTAGCTGCCCAGTTTTCCCAGCACCACTTATTGAAGAGGCTCTCTTTTCTCCATTGTATATTCTTGCCTCCTTTGTTGTAAATTAGGTGACAATATGTGTGTGGGTTTATCTTTGGGCAATCTATCCTGTACCATTGATCTATATTTCTGTTTTTGTGTCAGTACCGTACTGTCTTGATTACTGTAGCTTTGTGGTATAGTTTGAAGTCAGGGAGCCTGATTCCTCCAGCTCCATTTTTCTTCCTCAAGATTGCTTTGGCTATTCGGGATCTTTTGTGTTTCCATATGAATTGTAAAATTTTTTGTTCTAATTCTGTGAAGAATGCCACTGGTAGTTTGATAGGGATTGCGTTGAATCTGTAGATTGCTTTGGCTAGTATAGTCATTTTCACATTATTGATTCTTCCAATCCAAGAACTTGGTATATTTCTCCATCTGTTTATGTCATCTTTGATTTCTTTCATCAGTGCTTTATGGTTTTGTGAGTACAAGTATTTTGCCTCCTTAGGCAGTTTTATTCCTAGGTATTTTATTCTTTTTGTTGCAGTGGTGAATGGGATTGTTTCCTTAATTTCTCTTTCTTTTTATTCCTTTTATTTCTTTTTCTTCTCTGATTGCTGTGGCTAGGACTTCCAAAACTATGTAGAATAAGAGTGGTGAGAGTGGACATCCTTGTTTTGTTCCTGATCTTAGTGGAAATGCTTTCAGTTTTTCACCATTGAGTGTGATGTTTGTTGTGGGTTTGTCATATATGGCCTTTATTATGTTGAGGTTGATTCCCTCTATGCCCATTTCTGGTGAGTTTTTATCATAAATGGGTGTTGCATTTTGTCAAAAGCTTTTTCTGCATCTATAGATGATCATATATATTTTTTCCCTTAATTTGTTAATGTGATGTATCACATTGATTTATTTGCGTATATTGAAGAATCCTTGCA
This sequence comes from Physeter macrocephalus, assembly GCF_002837175.3. NCBI lineage: Eukaryota > Metazoa > Chordata > Mammalia > Artiodactyla > Physeteridae > Physeter > Physeter macrocephalus. The sequence goes on along the minus strand of NC_041228.1, from coordinate 30,308,584 downwards.
TCCCTGAGATAAATCCCACTTGATTGTGGTTTATGATCCTTTTAATGTATTGTTGGATTCTGTTTGCTAGTATTTTGTTCAAGATTTTTGCATCTATGTTCATCAATGATATTGGTCTATAATTTTCTTTTTTTGTGATATCTTTTTCTGATTTTGGTATCAGGGTGATGGTGGCTTCCTAGAATGAATTTGGGAGTGTTTTTCCCTCTGAAAATTTTTGGAACAGTTTGAGAAGGATCATTCTGCATCTATAGATGATCATATATATTTTTTCCCTTAATTTGTTAATGTGATGTATCACATTGATTTATTTGCGTATATTGAAGAATCCTTGCATCCCTGAGATAAATCCCACTTGATTGTGGTTTATGATCCTTTTAATGTATTGTTGGATTCTGTTTGCTAGTATTTTGTTCAAGATTTTTGCATCTATGTTCATCAATGATATTGGTCTATAATTTTCTTTTTTTGTGATATCTTTTTCTGATTTTGGTATCAGGGTGATGGTGGCTTCCTAGAATGAATTTGGGAGTGTTTTTCCCTCTGAAAATTTTTGGAACAGTTTGAGAAGGATCATTGTTAGCTCTTCTCTAGATGTTTGATAGAATTCACCTGTGAAGCCATTTGGTCCTGGACCTTTGTTTGTTGGAAGATTTTAAATTATGGTTTCAATTTCATTACTTGTGATAGGTCTGTTTATATTTTCTAATTCTTCCTGGTTCAGTCTTGGAAAATTGTACATTTCCAAGAATTTGTCAATTTCTTCATGGTTGTCCATTTTATTGGCATATAGTTGTTTGTAGTATTCTCTTATAATCCTTTGTATTTCTGTGGTGTCAGTTGTGATTTCTCCTTTTTCATTTCTAATTTTATTGATTTGTGTCCTCTCCCTCTTTCTTGATGAGTCTGGCTAATGGTTTATCAATTTTGTTTATCTTCTCGAAGAATCAGCTTTTAGTTTTATCGATCTTTGCTGTTGTTTGCTTCGTTTCTATTTCATTTATTTCTGCTCTGATCTTTATGATTTCTTTCTTTCTACTAACTTTGGGTTTTCTTTGTTCTTCTTTCTCTAGTTATTTTAAGTTTAGGGTTAGATTGTTTATTTGAGATTTCTCTTGTTTCTTGAGGTGAGATTGAGTTACTAGAAAGTTCCCTCTTAGAACTGCTTTTACTGCAACCCATAGGTTTTGGGTCATCGTGTTTTTGAATAAAGAAAAAAGAATGAAAAAAATTGAAGACAATCTCAGAGACCCCTGGGACAACACTAAGTGCACCAACATTTGAATTATGGGGCCCCAGAAGAAGAGAAAAAGAAAGGGTCTGAGAAAATATTTGAAGAGATTATAGTTGAAAACTTCCCTAACATGGGAAAGGAAATAGTCACCCAAGTCCAGGAAGCACAGAGAGTCCCATACAGGATAAACCCTAGGAAAAACACACCAAGACACATATTAATCAAACTAACAAAAATTAAATTCAAAGAAAAAATGTTAAAGGCAGCAAGAGTAAAACAAAAAATAACATACAACAGAATCCCCATAAGGTTATCAGCTGATTTTTCAGCAGGAACTCTGCAGGCCAGAAGGGAGTGGCAGGATATACTTAAAGTGGTGAAAGAGAAAAACCAACAACCAAGATTACTCTACCCATCAAGGATCTCATTCAGATTCAATGGAGAAATCAAAAGCTTTTCAGACGAGCAAAAGCTAAGAGAATTCACCACCACCAAACCAGCTTCACAACAAATGCTAAAGAAACTTCTCTAGGCGGGAAACACAAGAGAAGAAAAAGACCCACAAAAACAAACCCAAAACAATTGAGAAAATGGTAATAGGAACATGCATATCGATCATAACCTTGAATGTAAATGGATTAAGTGCCCCAACCAAAAGACAGAGACTGGCTGAATGGATACAAAAACAAGACCCATATATATGCTGTCTACAAGAGACCCACTTCAGACCTAGGGACACATACAGACTGAAAGTGATGGGATAGAAAAAGATATTCTATGCAAATGGAAATCCAAAGAAAGCTGGAGAAGCAATACTCGTATCAGATAAAATAGACTTAAAGACTGTTACAAGAGATAAGGAGGGACACTACATAATGATCAAGGGATCAATCCAAGAAGAAGATATAACAATTATAAATATATATGCACCCAACATAGGAGCACCTCAATACATAAGGCATACATAATGATCAAGGGATCAATCCAAGAAGAAGATATAACAATTATAAATGTTTATGCACCTAACATAGGAGCACCTCAATACATAAATGCTAACAACCATGAAAGGAGAAATTGACAGTAACACAATAATAGTAGGGGACTTTAAATGATACAATAGACCAGATAGATTTAATTGATACTTATAGAACATTCCACCCGAAAGTGGCAGAATACACTTTCTTCTCAAGTGCCCCAGGAACATTCTCCAAGATAGATCACATCTTGGGTTACAAATCAAGCCTCAGAAAATTTAAGAAAATTGAAATCATATCAAGCATCTTTTCTGACCACAGTGCTTTGAGACTGGAAATCAATTACAGAAAAATAAATGTAAAAAACACAAATACGTGGAGGCTAAACAGTGTGCTACTAAATAACCAAGAGACCACTGAAGAAATCCAAGAAGAATTCAAAAAATACATAGATCTTTATTCACTTTCTTGGTGAGATTTCCATGTGTGAGTGTGAAATGGTAGATGTAGAGACTATAATGTGAAAATGAGTTGTGTAATTTAGTCCCTCAAACCTAGATACTTGTGTTTGTGAGTATGGATGTGTACTTCTATGATCATGAGGAAAGGTGTGGAAGGATGCATACTAGGGTTTAACATTGGCTGCCTAGGAAGGGTTGGGGCAGGTTGTACAAGATCAGGTCAGGTGAGGTTGGAGGAAGAAAAATAAGGATTTGGTAACATCTGACTTTGAGCAAATGTGTTGGTAAAACACCACCACCACCAGATGCCTTCTAAGATCTTAGGACTACAGGGCTTGAATTGAGAAGGAGACCTTGGAAAATTGGATCAATAACCACAGAGTGGGATCTTAGAGAAAAGGTGCTAGAACTGACCCACAACTACTTGCTGAGCCACACTATGTAGGCAGAGAATAAATTTTTTTTTTAATTTGGTCGTACATAAGTATACAAAGAAACCTGCAGAGAGTTTGCATTTTAAAATAATAAAAGCATAAAAAGAATGCTTGATTCCGATAAAAATGTGTTTGCTTTGTTGTGACTAAGTGTCCAAGGCAAATAAACATGAATATATTCCTACATTATTGTTCTAGGTGAGTACATATGAAGGAGTGTTACTAAGTCAATTTTCCATAGTCCTGCTATCACAGGGCTAATGTGTGCCACTAGGATTAAGTGTAAGAAGAATAGAGGACACTGAACACTTCGGATCTGTACCCCACCCTTCCACTGACATTTGCTATAGGCAGATTAGTTTTGAAGAGACAGATATTTGCATACATAAAGATTGTCTTGTTATTTGCCTAATTCCAGGTAATTGCTTTGGGTATCCTGCAGAGGTCTAGAGTCATCTTTATTTGGGTGATTTTTAAGTAAAGGCAATTTACTGTATAAAACCTTGATAATTCAGAATTTTTCTATATGTTTCAAGGTCCAAGAAGTATAACCATGACTTACGTAAAACTCAAAGGACAGAGAAGTTCTCCAAACAGAACATAAAAGAATTATCTTGTATAAAAAAGCTTAGTAACTTCATGATATTATTTAGATGAATATGTCAGAGGTGAGATTGCTTTTCTTTCTATAGCTACAAGAGGAAGCTAGCCAACATGCTGTCTGCTTAAAAGAAAATCCATATGATGCATTCATGAACACAAGAAAGATGAGTTCATTTACAGGGGGCTGGGTGGATTATAAGGTTGATGTTGGTGAGCACATTCATAACTTAAGTGTGTAAATTTATCTTCTGATAACAAACATTTTTTATTGAAGTGAATGGGTGTGATTTCCTATAACAAATGTGGCATAAATTTTGTGGTCACCAGAAACTATATTGTTAAGCGTCACATTCCTTTGTGATTAAACCAAAAAGTTAGTTAAGTAGCTAGATATTAAAGAGAAGAGCTTTAATCATGCTAATAAGAAACAGAGCTTGTGTAGGTTTAAACTTAACTAAGATAGTTCCTCCTTCTGGTTAATCTCTACGTCATAGGCTACCCTTGTTCTGTCTCCCTTTTAGGTTCTACCAGGGAGAGGCACAGGCAGGCTACTGGAGGTTGGGAGAGTGGGTTGGGATACTTATTCCCCTAGCTCCCTCCCTGTCCTATTGCCGCAGGTAGACCGTGTTTGTCCCTGGAAGTCAAGGCTGTCAGCAGCCCCTTTAGACACAAGTCTTCGGGTTCCAGTAACCGTCTTTCCCCTCGTCCCTTCTGATCTGGGTGTGGTCGTGACTCCCACTGTTGCCCTAGGCTACTGTCTGTCCTCTGCTCAGAGCTATGCATAGGACGCATCACTGAACCCTCCTCAATACCTAGTATGATTGTGCCGAATGTTTGCTCTTAGGCCCCCGACAAATACCGTGTACTCTAACCTTGTCTTCTGCATCTTATTCAGAAGAGCAGTTCAACACAGGGCTTTTTCTTTTTTTTTTTTTCTTTTAACTTATATCAACAAGATAGTTCTCCTCAAGATCATTTTCCTCAAATACAAGCATACCTTACATTTTCATAATCAAAGCCAGCCAAAGAATTTAAAATTTACTAAGCCCAACTTTCATAGTTAGATCCTGTTTTATAAGTTGCTAATCAGGGGACACCCAATTATGATGTGGATGTTATGATCTAGGGTTTCATTACTGTATATGTTCCCAGGTTTACTCCTGTATTTCTTTGGACTGTGGAATTAACATGTTGACATTTTCTGGCAAGGATGTCTTTAAGAGGATCCTGAGTAGGTATGAGTGACAATGATTTATCATTTTGTTGTTGTCTGTGAGACAGACAGTCTCAGCAGGGCCTCCCAGGGTGCATAAGAGGGGAGTGTGCTGTGGATGGCAGTGGTGAGTGACTCTGTTTGTCCCTTCATCCATTCAATTAAGAATTCTGGAACAAGTAGAAGTTTGAATCTTTAGAGACGTTTTCCCGCTCCAGACCCCTCAGCCTAGCTAATGACAATGAGGTATTTCTCAAACTGAGAACCTCCTAAAAAGCATGAGGGAAGAGGACCAACCACTAAGGATGAGCAACCTGACAGCCCAACATGCAAATCGCTGAAAAGCCTTTGTAATTTGTAATCCTCAAGGTTGGCTTTTGTTTGGGAAAAACTGCTGCCCATAAAATTACACAGACTAAACTGTGATTGGGTTGCAGTTTCTTTCTCACATGAAACAGATGTGAGAAGGTTTCTGGATAGGATTTTTGACCACCTGATTAGTGTGTACTGCTCAGCGCCCGCATCTTTTTCCAGGAGCCCTGCCCAGAGATCCAAGAGGTAAGAATGGAGACCCAGGTTTCCCAGCCTGAAGGCTAGCTCTATTCAGAGGCATCCTGTGAAGATGGTGGTGCCACGAACAGGAGAAATTTGGAACCCCAGCGCAATCTTCCTCTGGGTAGCTTAGAGGTTTCTTACAAAACATACTCTTACCATGTGATCTAGCAGTTATATTCCTTTGTATTTACCTAAATGAGTTGAAAACTTACATTCACACGAAAACCTGCACACAAATGTTTATAGCAGCTTTCTACTTAATTTCCAAAACTTGGAAGCAGACCAAGATTCCCTCGGTGAGTGAATGGACAAATAAACTGTGGTATATCCAGACAATGGAGTATTACTCCACACTAAAGAGATTTACTCTCAAGTCATGAAAAGACATAGAAGAACCTTAAGTGCATATTACTAAGCAAGAGAAGCCAATCTGATAAAAGCTTCTGTATAGAATGATTCCAACCGTATGGCATTTTTCAAAAGGCAAAACTATGCAGACAGTAAAAAGATGAGTGGTTATCAGGGTTGGGGGTAGGGCTGGGGGTGAAGAGCGGTGAATAAATGGAACACAGAAGATTTTTAGGGCAGTGAAAACATTCTGTGTGATGCTATAAATGGTAGATATATGTCATTATGCATCTGTCAAGACCCATCGACTGAGCAACACCAGCACTGAACCATAATGAATCTATAGACTTTGCGTAGTAATGATGTGCCAGTGCAGGTTTATTGCTTGTAACACATGTACCATGTTGGTGCAGGATGTTGATAGCGGAAGAGGCTGTGCCCACATGGGGGCAGGAGGTATGTGGGAAATCCCTGTACTTCCTGCTCAATTTTTTTGTGAACCTGAAACTGCTTTAAAAAAAAACAGTCTATTTAAGAAAAAGAAATGAGGCCCAGATTTAAACGTGAATTGAGTGAGGACGTGTGTCTCACAGAGTCTCCAGCTCTGGGGTCACATGTAAAGAATGTTCAAACAGCCTCTGTTTAAATGCCAGGATCCTTCCACACTGTGTGTCTTGCTAATAGAGCAGAGCATCAGAACTGTAAAGCAGGGAAGGTCATCCAGTGGTCATGGGACATACCCCTGTCTTCAACTTATTCTTCAGAAGCATTCTATGCCCGTGGGAATCTAATGAGAAGTTTAATAAACACCCTCAATCTATTAAAGAGTTTCATTGCTATTGGGGGCATTGGCCTTTTTGTGTTTTGCTAAAAACACTTCCTAAATTACTGTTTGTGGCTTGGAAGCATTCAGGGGTGTCCAATTTCTAAAGACCAAGGGTTCACCCTGCACAAGATTTTACTAAGAGGATAAGAGAAGAGAGAGAATTTGTATTCACACCAAAGACCAAATGAAATATTCTGTGCCATGATTGCACAGTTTTGGAATACTGAGGCTTTGGGGCAGTGTTTTCTGATGCCCGTAAACTTTCAGTAGTTGCCAACTGGCCAAAAAAGAAAACAGCAGGAGGGCACATTTCTGTCCACTACTCTTCATAAAGGTTTTGGATATTTCCCCCAGAGAAACTGATGCTCCTTTGGCAGATAGTAGATCATTCATCCATCATCCTGTCCTTACGGAGGAGAGTTTTCTGATTTAACAGATGAAGAAAATCTGATCACCCATGGAATAGAGACTGACAGAGATCAGGGCCTTGTTTCATGGTGAATTTGAACAGCTTGGACTACTGTGCACTTACGGTGCTTTGGCGGCTGCTGCAGTTTCCAAGAAAGATTGGCCTGTTTGTCTTGACATACTCATTTCAGAAGCAGATGAATATACAGGACAGCATAAATTTGGGGCAGAAGTGTTCAGACATTTCTCATGCTATGCATTCTTTCATCTCTCCTGGAAATTCAGCACGTGCATTTATCCCATTAGTGGTAGGAGAAAAAGTCCTGATCACCTTCCAATTCATATGACGTACGTCAGTGGGTTGGGGCAGTGCTGGTGATGCATTCTTCTCTGCTTAGGCTGGTACATGTACTTAAGGGTCCTTGAAATCTGAAAATGGCCACACTATAAGCAGCCCCTTTTCCGAGCTACTGCTTAGATACAGATTTCTAATTTAAACAAACAAATATCCTAATCCAGGCTGCAGAACTCTGAAGGAGATGACAGAAAATTCTACTTCCAATTTCCTTTCTTTGTTGTGGTTTGTCGTGATTTTACAAATATAAATTTAGGTTGGAAAAGAAAAGACACATATCTTTATCACACATACGTAAACATACAGGCGTGGTAACAACAATATCAACAAACCTAGCTGGTTTGAGCTTTAGAACCTTTTGTCCTGGTGTTTTGTGTGACTGCTGTTAGGATAAAATGAGGAACGTGAAGAAATGTCAGCAATCTACGGGGAGGGGAGCACTGGGGTAATTTTTCCTGCAGGACCCGTTTCCCAACTGCAGAATGACATGACATCGGGAAAGAGTTGCAGAGCCTCTCGGCTTAATGTCCTTTATCTCCTGTCTTAGTAGGTGTAGGCCAACTACATTTGGATAGATGGTTGAGTTGAGCCCTCTGGTGAATTGTTTGACTCTGATGACCCGCCTATAGATTGAGTTTTGTGTCTCCCCGCCCGCCCCCCCGCCCCGCAAAATTCATATTTTGAAACCTAATTCCCCCTATGATTGCATTTGGAGGTGAAGCCTTTGGGAGGTGATTAGGTCACGAAGGTGGAGCCCTCATGATGGGATTAGTGCTCATATAAAAGAGACCCCAGAGAGCACCTGCATCCTTCCCCCATGTGAAGACACAGCAAGAAGAGGGCTGTCTATGAACCAGGAGGTGGGTTCTCACCAGACAGTAAGTCTGCCAACACCTTGATCTTAGGCTTCCCAGACTCCAGAATTATGGGGAATAAATTTCAGGGTTTTTTTTAATAAGTCCCCCAGTTTATGGTACTCTTTTATAGAAGCCTGAACTAAGAAAAGTCAGAAAGAGTAGATTGTATTTATGGCAACAGCATCAAGAGGCAGGGACACTGTAAAAGCAGTATAGAGTAGGGATTGTGAAAGGTTTTGGAGTTTGGAGGCCCATGACTTGAATCCCGACTTTGACCTTTGGTTGTCATGGGTGAGCTTTAATTTTTCTTGTATATAAAATGGTTTCAGTAAGAAATAAATGTAGGTAAAACACTTAGCATAGTTCCTGGCCTATAGTGGACATACAACGTATAGTGCAATGATAATGATGATAGTTATCATAGAATAGATTGTTTTTGGATCAGACTCGTGTAACCTTTTCTAGCATCTTCTACAGAGTTACAGAATCTGAATAGCTAAGATTAGGGACTAGACATCTGCATTTTAGAAAGCTCCATAGGTGACTCTAGGGATTGGACAGAAAATCACCCTTTGGGGGTTAGGACTCTCTCTGACCTCTCCAAGCTTGGTCTCTGGTTATCTGGCTCAGATAACTTGAGTCCACACTGCGTGCAGCTAAACTCCTGGTCCTAACCCAGCCTTTCCTTGTTATTATACAATCCCTGCCTCATGCCATAACCATTTCTCTGCCCCCCACCCAGAACCCCACACTTCAGGGAGTGGTCAGAGGGCTACTAGGAAAATAGTATTTTAAAGAGAATGACAGTTACACTGAAGTAGGACAGGTCTTTTGCGTAGAAGATACAGCCTATGAAGAGATGTTAAATTTAGGAGTGGTAGAACCATTTATAATCATACCTTGTTTTATCATGCTTCGCAGTTACTGTGTTTTTTTACAGACTGAAGGTTTGTTGCAACCCTGCGTTGTCAGATGATGGTTAACGTTTTCTAACAATGAAGTACTTCTAATTAATGTATGTACATTGTTTTTCTCAGGCATAATGCTATTGCACACTTCATAGACCACTATATATTGTAAACATAACTTTTATATGCACTGGGAAACCAAAAAAATTCACGTGGAACACCTTAGTATGGTATTTGCTTTATTGTGGTGGTCTGGAACTGAACCCACAATATCTCTGAGGTATGCCTATAATACATGATAAAGTTGCATAGGCAAAATTGAAAAGTAACTTCTGGTTCATCTGTATTTTTACTGAAATAGTTTTGTCAAAACTCCCAACTTACGTCAAGTGTGCAAGAGGGTAATAAACTAAAATTTATTTATTCAGTCTGGCATTTGCTGTGTTAATTCTGTTAGTTGTTTAGGGAATGGTGGATATTTAACTATCCCGTTCACCTGTGAGTTTAGGGAACAGTGGACATTCCTGTTCACTTATGGGCAGTACCAGAGTCATAGAGCAGGACTAGGACTGAGCACAGGCGAATAAAACACGGCTTTTCACAGAGTATTCAAGAAGAGAACCAAACCTTCAGTGTCAGTGAATGTTGTGAAAATGCGAGGACAATCTCAGAGATTGGGGAGTGTGACCAAGAAATTGGAATCCCAGGTGAGATTTCTAGAAGTGGAACTTGAGATCAGAAGTCCAATTATATGAATCTGGGAAGATGTTTTGGATGTTGACTCAGGAACCCAGAATAAAATGATGAGACACCAAAGAATAGTGAACAGGTTTTAAGTCAGGAGAATCAGCCTGGGATGCCACTTTTTCAAGTTAGAGAATAACCTAATGCTATCAGACCCTTAGGATAAGATTCCATGTTTCAGGGAATCTTCAGTCAAAGGAGATTAGTAGGTATAACTGTGAGGAAGGTAGAAAGAAAATGAAGTCAAAGGCAATGAGGACAGGGATTACCAGAGTATTTCCAACTTTGAATTTGCCTAAATGCAATTTGCAAAGTATTTTTACAGGTGAGAATCACTGCCACCTAGGATTTTATTAAGTACTTATTATGTGCCAGGGACCGTGCTAAGTATTTTACATGTATCATCTCTTTATTCTTCCCAGCAACCTTAGAGATAGATTTCTTTTATCACTGATAAAACTTTCAGAGAAGTAATATGCTAATTGGAAGGACTAGAATTCAAATCCAGAGGTGTTAACTACCCTATACCTTCTGAGTTTGGCTAAAATTTGTTCATCTGTGCTAAATCAAAATAGTCCTTTCTGAAGTAGTTTTCTTTATTCCTTTCCACTTGTAACTCCACGTTACTCAGAAGGGAGATGAAGAGACATGAAAAGACACAAGAATATACTCACATTCTCCTTCTCTCTGTCTTCCATCTCTCTCTCTCTCTCTCTCTCTCTCTCTCTGTTTTTTGTTTGTTTTTTTTTTTGGCTACTTTGGGTCTTCGAGCTTTCTCTAGTTGTGGTGAGCGGAGGCTACTCTCTGTTGCAGTGCACAGACTTCTCATTGCGGTGGCTTATTCTGTTGCGGAGCACGGGCTCTAGGTACACGGGCCTCAGTAGTTGCAGCACACAGGCTCAGTAGTTGTGGCACGTGGGCTCTAGTGTGCATGGGCTTCAGTAGTTGTGGCCTGCGCGGGCTCAGTGGCTGTGGCTCACAGGCTGTAGAGCGCAGGCTGAGTAGTTGTGGCGCATGGGCTTAGATGCTCCGTGGTATGTGGGAATCTTCCCGGACCAGAGATCGAACCCGTGTTCCCTGCATTGGCAGGCAGATTCTTAACCACTGCGCCACCAGGGAAGTCCTGTCTTGCATCTCTATTAACTAACTATAAATTTAGGTCTATATAGTGCTAATGTAGCATCAGTTGTTAAACTTTACAAATACTGAGCTCCTATTCTGTCTTAAACATTAAGTAAGACGGTGTGAAAGATTTAAGCATGCAGGAAATATTCTCCCTGGGCTTGAGGAATCTATAATTCAGTTGGGGGCAATAAGACAAATGCCATAATAATGTAATGAAGGTCATATGTATCACATGCTATGCAGTCAGGCAAACAAAATGCTATAGGAGTCCAAAAGAGGGAAATTATCTCCTTTGATAATTGGAGATGACTTCATGGTCAAGGTAGCTATTCAGTTAGGCCTTCATAGAATTCTGTAAAAATCAGCTGACTTGAGTTTCAGGCTTCATGTCTGTACCAGGAGTATCTAGCCCAGTGCCTAAGACACAGTAGGAGTCAATAAATGTTTTGTATTAGGAGGATGAGCCAATGAATGATATTTTTTGACCACTTCTCTACTTTTGTAGCAGATTTATGGCTACACATAAATCATTCCCTTTATATGACTGTTGTATATTATTTAAAATATAATTACATTTACTACCAAGACTTTGAATCCAATCATCCTCTAATATTTGTGGTTATTGTAAGGGACTCTCAAAGAAAGCTGGAAATGGAAAATAAAAAACCACTTAGACCTGGAAAAGAAACTCAAAATGTTTTGAATTAGACTCATTAAATTGTGCATATGTGTATTTTTCCACAAGCAGAAGCTTGCAAAATCTTGTAGACAAGCAGTTCTCATCCTACTGAAAGGGACTCAAAATAAAAATATTTCTTTCATTTTTGGGAAACCAGTATTAGTATATTTCTTTATTAATTACTAATAGCTTCAATCTTCTAGTCTTTCCCTCCCAAGGCAGTTGCAATGCTTATCTATTTTGGTAAAATAAATCACCCCAAAACTTACCAGCTTAAAACAACAAACATTCATTATCTCAGTTTCTGTGGGTCAGGAATTTGAGAACAACAGCCCAACGGTGTGGTTTTGTGTCAGCATCTCTCATGACATTGCAGTCAAGATGTCGGCCTGGGCTGCAGTCATCTGAAAGCTTGTCTGGAGCTGGAGGATTTACTTCCAAGCTCTATCATGTGTTGACAGGAAGCTTCAGTTTATCACTGGTTGTTGGTTGGAGACCTCAGTTTCTTGCCACATGAACCTCTACATAGGGCAGCTCAAGACAAGCTAGCTGGCTTCCTTCAGAACGACTAATACAAGAAAAAGAAAAACAAGATAAAAGCCTGCCTTTTTATGACCTAGTCCCTGAAATTGTGCACCACTGCTTTCATTGTATTCTATTTATTAGAAATGGATCACTAAGGCCATCTTCCCCTCAAGGAGAAGGGAGTCAAAGAAGGCGAAGAGAAGCAAAGAATTTGTGAAGATTTATTTCAGACAACCACAGTGACATGTTTATATTTGTCTCTACATTCTTCTTTAGAATATGAGCAATTTTTTTCCTTGGAAAGAGTGAGGTATATTTTGGTATATATCACTCTCCATACTACAAATGGATTGGCATGGTGGCACTGGATGATTTTGAAGGGTATTTTAAGAAACAAACTTGTGTGAAGCTCATTGTTTTGTTGATGAGATGAATGTTTATCATGCTAAGTAAACAAAACAAAACAAAACAGTTCTGCTTCATCTGAACAAATAATTTTTACTTTTGGGGCCCTGAGAATCTTTAAAATGATCAGGTTCCCTCTTCATGCTACCGGCAAGATTTAAAGTAACATTTCTGGCCCAAATTTAGTGAAATTAAAATCTTTTGTACGTATTTTGAGAATTTATGTCATACCTGTCTTCCTCTTATTATCTTACTATAGTTTGCCCTTATCCCAATTTTTTTTTACTTTTGTTTTTATAAATTTATATTACTGTTAAACAAGCAGTTTTTAAAATGTCCTATTGTCCTTTTTGGAACAAAAGTGTGTGTGTGTGTGTGTGTGTGTGTGTGTCTGTGTTGTGTGTGTGTATCTTTATCATTCTAAAGTAATGGCTATCATTTCTTGAGTGCTTATTAGGTGTAAATCATATTATGAATATTATTTAATTTAATGTTCACAAAGATACTTTGACGTAGGGAACATTATCCTCATTTACAGATGATGCAGCAAGGTTAAAAAATAGCTAGTAACTGGCAGGACCAGGGTTCAAACCCATGTCTGTCTGACTGCACAGTCTCCCCACAGCTTAGAGCATATGTAAATAAATGGCCAAGATGCCTGGCCCCTCAGCCGAACTCTCCCAGTGAAGCTCTCTTCCCAGTCACCACTGATCAATCCTGCTTCCAGGAAAAGACACTAAGTTGCTCTCTCTGGGTCACAGGCTTGAACTGAAACCTTCCTTTTTGTGGTACGAGGGGTTGGCTTCCCAGCTCTTTTCTGTTTTGTCCATTCCTCTCCCCACCCACCCCCAACAATTAAGCAAAACAATGAGATAGCACTAGTGGAATGTGGACAAAAGTTTATATTTTGGGAAGGCACAAACAACTTTGTGGACTTAGCATACTTGACAAGTATCTTTGAGGGCTCAGTTTGATTCTGTAAAATTCCCTTCACATTTATCCGTTTGGTCTTTGGGATTGAGATTAGTATTTCACCTGATATTCAGTCTTACTGCCAAAATGAAACGAAGACCTTCTTCTTGTTTTTAAAACAAAGCTATACAATTTACTGAGCCATGTATAATTTCTACCTGTGTAGAAAACAGTGACCTAAAATCGGAGAAGGAGGCATGGAATAGACTTCATTTGATCTGTTGGCTGGTGAAGGCAGAGAATTAAGTTTATGTGATTCAAATTCACATTTTGCTTTCAATCAACTTTTTTTAAGTCTAGAGAATATTTTTTTTCACTCTCAAATTTCCCACATGAGTAGATTCTGGAGTAGTCTATTCAATCCATTCTATGACAGGTTGACAGGGAGGGAGACCCTTGATAGGCATAAACTCTCTGAGCTGCATGTGGTCTGTAACATTCGTCTATTGATTTGGCCCAGGGTGAACTCAATTTATTCAGATCAGCATATGAGTATTGGTTGATTGTAGCTCCTGCTTCATTTGTTCATGTAGATTGTATTCTACTGTAGACCTAGGAATATAAGTACAGATTTGAAGTATTATACAAATAGTTTACATTTTCATAGCAGTCTTTTTTCACATCTGTAGGGACTGAATTCTTTTAGAAGGTAGATTTAGCAGAATGCTGAAGTAAGTATCTCAGAAGTTGAATAGAGCAGTAAAAGCTTAGTCTCAAGGATTGAAATGGTATAATTATTAGACTTTCTCTAAAATAAAACAATTACTCTATCCTCAGATCTATGAAAGTATAAAAGAAATTGTCTTCTCAGGAAATGACTAGAAAACTCAAATTTTCTTAGGGAAGATTTAGGAAAGGCATCAATTTGGGGTTTTTTTGTTGTTTTTTTTCCTACAAATTTCCTGACTCTAGTCCTAAAGAGCCAGGACTAAATTTGTAATTTCTGAAGAAATGAGCCAAAAAAGATTTTATCTGATATAGCCAAATAATTGAAGCCAAATGAGGATCTTTAATTAAATTATTCAAATATTTCCTTAATCTCTCTTGTCACTGAAACTAACATTGAAAAAAGAGCACTCAGCTGTGTACTGGGGATGGCATAGAGTCTCTGGGATACAAAAAATATACAATGTCAAAGATTTTGGATATTCATTCATTTATTCATTCAACAATTTTCTGACTACCTCTATGGACCAGGCAGTGTTCTAGGTACTGGGCATTCAGCAGTGGAAAAAATAAAAAATAAAACCTAAAGTGAACAAAACAAAGACAAAAATCTCGGTTCTCTTGGAGCTGAATGTCGGGAACTCTGAAGGGAATAAGGAGTGTCTTGGTGAGGTCTTGTTTTATGGCTTTAGTATGTGTAGAGACATGTGTGACCTTGACCTATGTTTTGGGTGTCTGTGAGGCAAGAAATTCCCAGAGTTTTTATCCCAATGGGAGCAACCATGAATAAGGAATTGCTGTTGCCATTGATTAGAACAGATAGTCAGATATTGTCAATGACCCATGAGTCTATAAAAACTGTTCAGAGAAGGCTGATTATTGTCTAGGTCATCCTCCAGTACTAAGACAACTGCCTCAAATAGGTCAGTCATGCTGACCCTTGGCGCCATCTTTGATCAGGGATGTCCAAGTTAGGGGATAGATAGTAGCAGCTCTCCAGGGAGCCCCATCACGTGTGCCATCCATAAGGTGGATGAACTTCCCTTCTTGATCACTCACTTGGCTCCTGTGGACTTCCCAAGTGGCTAGTGGGTCTGAAGAGGGATGACCACCTCTGGTTCCATTGCTCCTGACAAGGGAATGACAATGGGGAAGACACTTCCTCCTATAGGTGGAATGTAAGAGACGGTCCAGGTTTGGCTCTATCTGTAAGTACTGTTTCCATTTGAATAAGGAATTCTCTGTGGCTATACCGAGCCTTCAGCATTCTGCCCCCATGACCCAAGGCATAACAGTCAGTTGGGCATGGAGAGTCACAGGTTCAGGGCTTGTGAGAGCCTCCATCTCCAGAAGGGTTCAGTATGTGGACAGCATTTGCTGCTCTAATAGAGTGTAGTATGGGGCTGAGGAGGGCAGTTTCTTGTACCAGAAGCATATGGGCAACTATGGCCATCTTGGATAATCTAGAAACTCTAGGCAGCATGAGAGGAGGTTGCCAAAGCCTCAAAACTGACAAAGTCTCTGTGGACACCAATGAGAGTGCCTGTCATATAGCAATTTGAATAGATTCTAGAGTCTGTTTTGTTGGAGGACACAATTCAGAATGAGCCAATTTGTAAGTAACAGCATGAATAAGCCTACCATCAGTTACAGGTTATGCTGGAATTGAGACATCTGATTCAATCTGAGTCACTCAGATAGTCTTGGCCAAGACACACAACCCAGGTCCACTTTAAGGGGAGCCCCATTCCCATATTCTTGCCCCTAATGTCAGTTATTGAAACTTGTGACTTAGGTAGGTTATATCTATAACAGGCTTGGTAGGACTCTACAAAGGCAACAGTGTGTAGGACAGCTCAAAATGCAAGCTTGCCAGGGGGCAGCCACAGAACTCAAAGCTCATGCTAGTTGGCAGACAGCTGCTCAGAGTGCATGTTTACCACAGGCAGATGATCCAGTAAGCAAACCAAATGCAAGAGAACGAAGATCCCCACGTGGTGGTCATCTTTCCAGCACCAGTTGTATCGTGGGGGCCTTGTGGCAGGTGGGATCAACCTCACTCAAATGTGGTTCAGATGTTGAGAAGGGTGTTGTCATACATGCACCAAGAGGATAAGATAAGCTTTATTACTCAGATAGTGGGATCATTCAGAATGGCTTAAACCAAAGAGGGACAAGGGGCTTTGGTTTTTATTGGGGTTGGGGGCTGGGATGAAGGGTTTGTGTGGTTTGAATTCCCCCTCTTGTGCCAGAGGTTTTCTTAGGGGCTTTTGCCCAGATATGGGGCAAGAGGGAGGGGAGGGGGATGGGATTTGAAAGCAGTCAGGGTCCAACAACAAAAATGAAGTCAGACTCTTTATTATAATACATACAACATAATTCTGTTTCTATTGAAAGAACTAACCTGAATACTCAAGGAGAACATTGGGTAAATAATTTGTACATCCATGCAATGGAATATTGTGAGGCTAGAAATATTGTTAGGTGAGGAAATTAAGTTATGCTGTATAATTGTGTTTTAGTGTATATCCAAACATACATCTAAACATGCATACACACATATACATACACATATAATTCGAGGTAAATACACCAAAATATTAACAGTATTTACTTATGTAGGATTACGATGGTTTTTATTCTGATTTTATTTGCCTTTTCCTTTAATTTATATTAAAGGAATATTTTAAAAAGTGTGTAATTCTCTTTTTATATAAGGTTTTTGGGGGGAGGGTGTGGGGCAAGCAGTTTTTTCTTGAAAACTTTGGTTTAATGTCATTTCGAGCCATTGGGCCACATGTAGAGTTGAGGTGAGAGTTGGCTTTGCTGCATGTGGATTGGGTCCTTCTTCCTGTGTTTCATCATTTTGTTTGTCTAGTTTAAAGATGATCCAGGTGGCCAAAAATGCTATGTTGTGTAAATAGCTTTGCTACATGGTCTGTTTAATTCTGATTTACCATGGTTCAGAACATCTTGAATTACTTTTGTATTTATTTTGTAAACTCACCAAATTTCAGAGGTAGAAAGATAAGATTATTCAGAATTACTATGGTAAATTACTTTCCCCCACTTTTTCAGTTCCTTGCCTAGAAATGGTAACATCTTTATAATAAAGTTATTGAATTCTGATGACTGAGTAGAGTGAAAATTTGGTCCATGATACTGTTTATTAGTAAAGAGCATAATTTGTAAAGGACATGAACATTTCATAGCACAAATGAAGGCTAACAAATGAGGATAATTAAAAACTGTCCTAAAAACTATCCAGATTTGCATGTTTGAAAAGAGCATTGCTTTCTATTGAAAATGAATTACTATGTTAAAACATAAAAGATCAATAAACATTTGTTAATGCTTCATCATAAGTACTGGAAAAAAAGAATATGTTTAATAGTTGTTTTAGGACTTCCCTGGTGGTGCAGTGGTTGAGAGCCCGCCTGCTGATGCAGGGGACACGGGTTCGTGCCCCAGTCCGGGAAGATCCCACGTGCCGCAGAGCGGCTGGGCCCGTGAGCCATGGCCACTGAGCCTGCGCGTCCTGAGCCTGTGCTCCGCAATGGGAGAGGCCACAACAGTGAGAGGCCCGCGTACCGCAAAAAAAAAAAAAAAAAAAAAAAAAAAAATGTTGTTTTAGTAGACCATCTAAAATTAAGAAGTCTTTATTATGTGGCATTTACTTTCATGATCAGAATATTAGTTAAATATGTAACAATGTCAGTGGGTAATACTGTAAAGCCTTCTAAATCTGAAAAAAAAAAGAGGGTTCATTGAATTCAAAACTGTTGGCAATAATTACATGTATTACATTCTAATTATTTTAAAATTGATAATTTACATAATGTATATTTACCATTTAAACATACTAATCCATAAATCAGAAAACCTATTCTCCAATTGCCAAATATAAAGAATTTGTATAATACAGTTTCCAGAGAGGTGAGTGTCATAAGACTGGGAGAAGAAAGGACATGCATTACTTGGCTATTACTTGGCTGTGCCACACGGCCTGAGTCTTTACCCATATTGTTCGTCTATTCCTTGCTTTTAAAAATTCATTCCTCTAATAACTCTTATTGAACAGCTATTACATGCCAGCCTTGAATTGGGGGTCAAAGTATCTTCTTTGATGAAATTTATACCTGTTTATATAATTTCAGCCTTTTAAAAATAATTAATTATTTTTATTTTTGGCTGCGTTGGGTCTTCGTTGCTGCGCACGGGCTTTCTCTAGTTGCGGCGAGCGGGGGCTACTCTTCGTTGTGGTGCACGGGCTTCTCATTGCCGTGGCTTCTCGTTGCGGAGCATGAGCTCTAGGTGCGTGGGCTTCCGTAGTTGTGGCATGCAGGCTCAGTAGTTGTGGCTCGTGGGCTCTAGAGCGCAGGCTCAGTAGTTGTGGCGCATGGGCTTAGTTGCTCTGTGCCATGTGGGATCTTCCCGGACCAGGGCTTGAACCCGTGTCCCCTGCATTGGCAGGATTCTTAACCACTGAGCCACCAGGGAAGTCCCTAATTTCAGCCTTATTACAAGTCTTCAAAAGAAGTATCTGTAGTTGACTGATGGGCAGGGCTATCCTCCACTTCATTTTCTCAGCCTCCTCATAGCTAAGCCGTGGGCACCTTGACCCCAGGCTTTGAATGGGAAGAGCAGGTCCTGATGAAGCAGAGCCCATAAGAAAAAAAGTCTGTGCTTGTGACTGATGGAAGCAGCGGGGATGGAAGGGGAAATCCATTTTCCTGATGTGGCGTGGCATCCTGGAGGTGAGCTGAGATGTCTGCCAGTGGTGGCTACTGTGGAGGTGGTCAGCCTCTGAGCATGGTTCTCTGGTCTTCCCCGAGATCCTGTGAACCACCCATTATAATAGACTTTAACTAAAGTCTTGTGGTTTTTGTTTCTGTTTTTGGCTAAAATCAGCTAGAGTCAGTGTCTGTTGCTTGCATCTAAGAATCTAAGTCATTTAACATTATTAATCTTATTTTACCAAGGAAGAGACAGAATCTAAAAATATGACTAAGATCTGTTTGTCTGCAAAGCCCATGCTCTTGTTAATATGTCACGCTGCAGAGGTGGCTTCTCTTGCCAGAAAAGCTGCTTCTGTGTCCAATTTTCCAACCTGCTGGAAAATCACTCAAGGCTTATTATAGCTTATATGCCCTTCTGCAATGGCACCTCTAATGAGGGCAGGAATAGGCTTTATCGTCTTAACCTGGGTTTTGTCTGTGGTGCTGAAACAATCTTCAATTCATTCAATTTAGCGGGAAAAGCAGTACAAAACATGGCTGTACAAATAAAGCTCAGCATCGTGGAAGGGGCTAAGTTGACTTACTGCATATTTTAGTTTTCAGGTCATTGTTTTGCTCTTAAGTATGAAATAGCACTTTTAAAGTAAAACCTGGTCATCTTCTATCAGAGAGGGCAAGGCTGTTTGAAGTGGATGGTGGTAACATTGGCTCATTCCACACACTCCTGCTGTTATGCAGAACATGCTCTCAAGATTTATGTTTGTTTTGAAGTTAATTAGCCCAATGTAAACCTTACGTACTTTTGATTAATGGGTTTCACACTGGTGGGCCCTGATACGCATGCATGATCTAATGCTGACCCGGAAATGGGAGGACCTAGACTGGTGGAAGGAGGAGGGCTGGCGGCTCTGAGGAAGGAGCGGGCGGAGGTCTTGCCATAAGGTGGCACTCCGTTCTCTTTGTTCTCAATTGAATCCAAACAAAAACCTGAGTACATTTTACAGTCTCAGAGGAAAAATTTGTGTTTCGCACCCCACATCGTGATTTCATGATGTATCAGGTTCATGTCTGAGCTCATTTCTGACAGTTACAATATATGTTCTGTTCTTTTTGGGTTTTTTTTTTTTTAGCTTCTCAGGGTGTATTTTGTGAAATTCCGATGGTTGTTTATGTCTTTTTTTTTTTTTTATTTTTGGCTGCGTTGGGTCTTCGTTGCCGTGCGCGGGTGCGGTACGCGGGCCTCTCGCTGCTGTGGCCTCTCCCGTTGCGGAGCACAGGCTCCGGACGCGCAGGCTCAGCGGCCGTGGCTCACGGGCCCAGCCGCTCCGCGGCATGTGGGATCTTTTCGGACCGGGGCGTGAACCCGTGTCCCCTGCATCAGCAGGCGGACTCTCAACCACTGCGCCACCAGGGAAGCCCTATGTCTCTTTTTTATGTACCAGAGCCCTTCTTGAGTAAATGCTCAGTTTTTCAGATTCTGTCCTTAACGCTTCTCCTTCCCAAACTGACTACTTAGCCCTTGGGGTGGTCCGAGGTGGTGGGCATGAGGGAAGGTTTCAGATCACCATCAAAGTCCCAGAGTCATTTTCGGGTCCTTGTTGGGCTCTGCTTCATGGTAACTGTGGTCCATGAGATCACTGCTTAACCTGCTGGCTCTACTGCTCAAGCCCACGGCTGGATTTTCCCCCACCCCTGATCTTCCTTTCCTTCCCCTGCTCTGCCCTCCCTTCCCCTGGCTTCCTGTCCTAAGTCCTGCCTGCTTCCCAGAAGGAACCAGGCAAGGCTTTTCCTCCCTCCCCAGTACATATAAAAACCTTTGCATACCCTCTGCATCATATTTGGACAGTTGGCAGAAGTTCTAGAAAGATAAACCCAGGCTCTGGTTCTCCTCCATTGCACCATTCCATTGTATATACTGTCGGGTGGCCGCTCCATGTGGGTCTGCTTCCTCAGGACAAGATGGGAAACAAGGCAAAAGCCCTTCCGCTTTCAGTTTTCCCCTCCACCTATCAAATATGCCTCCAGCCCCAACAACCTAAGGTTTTGGCTTAAAGTGGGGAGGAGGTCTTGACCCCTCCTTACCTCTAAATCTTCTCCTCTTTCCGTAATCTTCTAGGCTTGGAAGAAACTTCTTTCTCTTTCCCAAGATGACATCTGTCCTGTCACCTTCTCTGGGCTGTAATGGTTGATCAAACTATAAAAAAAGAGACTGGCTTATTTTAAGAGAAGTTCCAAAAATTTTATGGAATTTAAAATTCCATGTGTATGTGTGCATTTAGTTCTATTGTAATTGGATCCATACATAATATTTTTCTGCACCTTGTAGTTGTAACTTAATAACATATCATGCACACTATTCTTTGGGGGAAGTATGTGTACTTACACACTTCAAAGAATTTTTTAAAAAGGAGACAAGACTCCATAAGTAAAGCGGTAGTTACTGGCCTTTCTCTTCCCTACCCACTGTTCTGTTCCCCAGAGGGAAACATGTTTATCTTTTTATATAATTGTTTACATTTTTCTGATCATTATTTCTATATCACTAGATAGTACAGTATCATTAGGAGGAGGGGAGGGAAGCTGTCAGCCTGCAGGGAACTCCTCCACTCCACCTGGAGGTGAGCTTAGAGATGCATCACTTGTATCTGTTATGCTGTCTCTATGAAGACTTAGAACCGTCTATTTCTTTTTGAGAACTCATTACATGCTAAATGTATGGTTATGATTAAATTTACTGTAGCATTTGAATTAAGCATGTCCAATTGTGTGCAGATGTCTTAAAATGTCGAAACCGCAACATTTATAATGCAGATTACCTATCTATAATCGGTATGTGTTACTGATAAATTGAATGCATTACTCATGGGATGGGATCAAAGCTTTGTCTCTCAATGCCCCTTTTGACTTTATTCAGTAGAGGGAAGACTTTCCTCAGCTACTCAACAGAGCTATTGAGATAATAGACCGTCCTGGAGTCAGTTTATGTCACAAAACAATCACATTTTAAAAACTAAAAGCATCTTGTCCAAGCTATTAACACTTGAGTCTTTATTCAAAGACATATCTTCTCACCTTCTCCCAGCTAAGACCCAGGGTGTAATGATCATCTACAGTCTTTCTTTCTTATTCTATCCTCCATGGGATGCTCTTTACCCCATCAGTGATGAGGCATGGGAAGAGAGGAGAGCTAACAGGACACAGTTGTTGTCTGGATGGCTTTGTGTCCTCTGAACTTGGCATGGTTAAAGCCTACTCTTTCTCTGTGGTTCCTTTCTTTGGCTCTTTTGAGAATCCCAAATGGGAGACCACTTTACTTGCTGTTTCCTTTGACCCAGAAGACTGATTGTCTACTCTGACTAGTGACTTGAGCCTCTTTCTACAGCCTCTAGGAACTTGCTTCCATCTCTAACTTCTTGCATCTTCTAGTTTTCTCTCCAAATAGAACGTTCTCCAGCCTACTGCCAAACATTCCTCCATCTTCTATCCCCACCAGCACCCTGGTTCACTATGCTTCCAACTTCAGGGGTCACAGATTAAGCTCTCTGCAGAACCTAACAGGAATCCCTCCCCACCAGAGCTTGAGGTGAGGGGCCACCTCTGCAAGCCCTCCCCCTTAGGGAATAGGTCTTGCAGCACTATGTTGGCAGTCTCCAAAACTCCTCTTCACACAATGATCTCCTCATATCATATCTCCTTTCCACTCTGGCCTCCTTGATGTTCTTCTTCTGGCCATGGTGTTCAAAGAGTCATGGACAAGGTTTTGACTCCGGTTTTGTAAGTTCCTTATTTTTATCTGACATTTCACCTTTGTAAAGTTTTTTATCTTTGTAATCTATTTAAAAATGTAAAAGTAACACATTGTCACATACTTTTTTCATCCAGGTCACCAATCCTTTCTTACACAGTTGATTATAGTTCACTAGCTTGTAGTTTTTAGATACAAGTCTCAATTCATCTCTTGTCCTGTTTTCTTTTACCTGCATTATTTAGGACGCTTTGCTTTCTAATTAAAAAAAAAAAAACACCTAAATTTGGCTTATGCAACACTTCATGATGACAGCTCTTCCATGGAGGTGAAAGGCATGAATGCAGCTTGACATTAGGGTAGCTTTGAGCCAGGAAGAAGGTGATAGGGTGCCTAGAGTATAGTCTCATTCTATTCTATTTATACACACACGTGTGTGTGTGTATATGAATTTTTTCTCTCTTTCTTTGCAGACAGGCTGGCTGGCTTTGTTATCAGCAACTGTAGTGGGAGGAAATAATGGTGCTCAAGTTCATATGCGATAATGCTAGTTGCAAAGAGAGATATCTCTTATTTCTAGAAAATGGATCCTGATTGGCCCATCTTTGGTCAAGTGTTCGTTTCTTGTTCCCATAAAGAGGGATAGTAGTAAAATAATAGAAACATTGTTGCTACTGGGAGCCCAACATTCTGGACTGGGGTTGGTGAACAGCAAATACACTAAAGCTGGCCACTATAACATCTATGATGATTTTTCCTGTTGAATTGGCTGCCATCTAATTGTCACTGTAATTACTGAATACCTTTTCAATATTAGTTTCTATGGCTGCTGTAACAAATTACAACAAACTTCGTTGCTTAAAACAACAAAAAATTATTACCTTGCAGTTCTGTAGGTCAGAAGTCTGAAATGGGACTCACTGGGCTAAAATCAAGGTATTTGCACGGCTGTATTCCTTCTGGAGACTCTAGGGGAGAATCAGTTTCCTTGCCATTTCCGATGCTTAGAGGCTGCCCACATTCCTTAGTTCATGACCCCCTTTCATCTTCAAAGACAGAAATAGCTTGTTGAGTCCCTTTCAGGCTGCATCACTTTGACACTCACTGTCTTGCCTCCCTCTTTTACTTACAAGGACCTTTGTGATTACGTTGGATCCACCTGCAACACACGGAATAATCACCCCATCTCAAGATCCTTAACTTAATCACATCTGCAAAGCTTTTTTTTTTTTTTTTTTTTTTTTTTATATGTAAGGTAACAGAATCACAGGTTCAGAGAACTGGGATGCAGATATCTTTGTGGAACCATTATTCTGCCTACCACAACTTTCATTTGTCTACATTTTTCCTGACTTCTCTGTATATGTTGTACTCGACCCTGTGCTTAATGCTTCTTCTTTCTCCTTCCTCTCTTCTTGGCTACTTTTCTTTAGTTGGTCACTTGCAGCTTACACGGACAAAAAATGATTTTCTATTGCTTTATTTAGTGTACTCTGTCACTCACTTTACTGATACTACAGGAACTTACTAAGTATTTATTAGATGGACTTGTAGGTGAAAATTACATATCAAATAGACCTTGAGAATGTATATTCTTGCAAGTTGATGAGATTTCTAAAGGAGCAGAAAGCTAATGAGATAAAGGGATAATAAGAGAAAGCTAATTTTAAAGGGTGCATTCTTATTGGGAAAGGAAGAAGACACTGGTTGTATGGTGACAAGGAAAAGTGGTAACTTGAAAGTGAAAGAAAAATGATACTCTGGCATTATGTGATTTTCCCCAAAGCTAGTCAATTAAGGAACCAACAACAATATAATAAATAATTTTAGCTATGAATAAAATCAGGATGGTCAGACAAATTAATAATATATATTTATATGGCTAGTAAAAAATGAAAATACTGGCTATCATTTATTGGAAACTTAGTATGTGACAGGTGTTGCATTAAATGCCCTATGTATACAATCATAATAATAATCCTGACAGCTTAGGTATTATCATTATTCCCCCTTGTAACTGGGAGACTGAGAATTAGCCAGATTATGTGAGTTTTCCAGAATCATACCAGTTGTAGGTAGAGGAATTTGGATTTAAACCCATGTGGTTCAGTTATACTCTATAGCATCCCTATAATACATTTCAACCCCCCCACTAATTGCCCTCCTCCTCACTTTATCCACCCTACAACCATACAGATAAAAACATCAAGGTATGGTGAGCTCAAGAGACTTTCCCAAGGCCACCCAATTTTTGACAGAGCTAAAACCTAAGAGTCTAGGTTCTCTGATACCCAGTTCAAGGATGGTAAGTCTTAGGTATCAGCAGGAGAAAAAAAAAGAAAGAAAGATAAATGAAGAGGTGAAAAAAAGAAATGAAGTAGAAGAGTGGGAAAAAGCTAAGAGGGGAAAGGACAAGAAGTAATTTAAGTTGAATAAAACTTAAAAGTACTCATGCTGGGCACTGGTAGATGCTGCTCTGTTTCCCTGCTACCTATCTAGAATACTTGCATCCTATTCAGCTGAACAAAATATTCCTGAGCTTCCACTATTTCCTGTTCTTTTCCAATGGGCTGAAAGCTAAGCTGTGTTGTTTTTACATACTCATGAGCCATTGATGATGACCAAGTTGTATGGTCAGGTAGGGGGTCGTTAAGATCAGATTATAAGGGCATACTCATAAGGAGATCCCCTATGGAAACAAATTGGCATTACCTAGACCTTGATTGAAGGCAGTTAGATGGACATAAATTTGGATGCTCTTTTCCATTAGATGGCACCGATAGTCACTGATTACAAGAGCAGCTCTAACCTCATCTTTGCTTTGAAGACATGCTTCTCTGCTTCTGGGGTTACCTTTGGTGTGAAATGATGATGACCCAATTCCTGAAGAGTTCATTGCTCCAGAAAAAAAGACAAACAATTGGGACTTCCCTGGCGGTCCAGCGGTTAAGGCTCTTCACTTCCACTGCAGCGGGTGTGAGTTCGATCCCTGGTCGGGGAACTAAGGTTCCTCACGCCGCATAGCGTGGCCAAAAAAAAAAAAAAAAAAAAAAAAGGACAAACAATCTGGCTCGTCCTCAAGGCTGAAGGCCTGATGACCCCAGGAAGGGTGAGGGGTTAAAGGATGTGTAACTTCTCTCTCTGCAATTTATATATGGATAGATAGCCCCATACTGCTTCTTAGAACTGTCCCGGGAAGTAGCCCAGAGTGAAAACTTGTCAAAAAAGTTGACAAAAATATTGTACATCCCCTTGATGGGAGGATGTAAATTTAATAAGCCTCTGGAAACAGGGTGTCGCCTGAGACAAACCCGCGTGTCTTCCAGATAATCTTACTCACAAGCTAGCAGCGGTTCCTCAACAGGTCTCTCATACACAACCTCTGCAGGCAATTGGTGTCAGAAAATAGACTGTTTCACTTGCCAGTAAGACCAGATAAAATGGTGATCTCAGCTCTTGTCTAACTCCTTTATAAATGCATGAGGTGGCTGGAATCTAGGTCCCTGTCCAGGAGGGAATGTGTCTGTCCACAATGTGTCTATTCATGACTGATTCTAGCAAACCTCTCCATGAGTGGGAACAGGGGGATAATACAGGCTTAGTCCTATGACTTTAAGATTTTGTAGCGTTTGCCCTCACCCCTTATTTGGTGAATGATGGTCTTGATATCATTCTCTATCTAGAATGTGAGAAATATACCATTTTTAGTTTCTGATCCCACAGTTTGTCTAGGGTTCTTTGAATTCTCCACATTTAGCTCATATTTACCCAGATCTATCTCTGTAAAATACAAAGAGTCATTATATGGTCTGGCTAGGTGGAGGTCAAGGCACTGGGGGTCAAGGAAGATGTGTTTTTACTCATGACACACGTTCCAAATCCATACTAGAGGTTCTCAAGTGGAAACATGAGCGCTAAATCTGGCCTATTATGACCAACATATGGTGATTAGTTTTTCTTTTTAGTTTATTTTTTTTAATTGGAGTATAGTTGCTTTACACTGCTGTGTCAGTTTCTGCTGTACAGCAAAGTGAATCAGCCATATGTATATATATCCCCTCTTTTTTTATTTACTTCCCATTTAAGTCACCACAGAGCACCGAGTAGAGTTCCCTGTGCTGTACAGTAGGTTCTCATTAGGTATCTATTTTATACATAGTAGTGTATATATGTCAATCCCAATCTCCCAGTTCATGCCACACCCCCATCCCCCTTGGTAACCATACATTTGTTCTCTACGTCTGTGTCCCTATTTCTGCTTTGCAACTAAGATCATCTATACCATTTTTCTAGATTCCACATATATGCATTATTATACGATATTTGTTTTTCTCTTTCTGACTGACTTTACTCTGTATGACAGTCTCTAGGTCCATCCACATATCTGCAAATGACACAATTTCGTTCCTTTTTATGGCTGATATTCCATTGTACATATTGTACCACATCTTCTTTATCCATTCCCTTGTTGATGAACATTTAGGTTGCTTCCATGTCCTGGCTATTGTAAATAGTGCTGCAATGAACATTGGGATTCATGTATCTTTTCTTATTATGGTTTTCTCTGGGTATATGTCCAGTAGTGGGATTGCTGGGTCATATGGTATTTCTATTTTGAGTTTTTTAAGGAACCTCCATACTGTTCTCCATAGTGGCTGTATCAGTTTACATTCCCACCAACAGTGTAAGAGGGTTCCCTTTTCTCCACACCCTCTCCAGCATTCATTGTTTGTAGATTTTTTGATGATTAATTTTTTAATTTAAATTTGCCATTATTCAAAAATGAGAATAGATCATACATAAGTTAAAGTGTCTATTTGTGTGTGTATTTTTTCTTTAAAAAATCCTGAGTGGTTTCCAACACTTGATGGAACATGTCCTCCTCAGCTCAATATAGTCCCCCCCTATTTTCTCTTGTTCCTTCAACATGGTACTGTCAATTGCCATATATCACCACACACACACACCCTGAGATTCTTCTCATAGTCTAAAAGTATGAGAATCTAAAATTTTAGCTGTAATTTCAATAAAGCTGAAATGTTTATGATTGCATCCCATGTTCTGTTGAATTTCCATAAGGAATAAAATGATTGGTAAAGAATTGATTCAGTATGGGCAGAGAATGAACAGGTGAAGTTAAGCCTTATTGTATATACTTTAACAGGGCAATGAGCTACTCATTGACAAAAAAACCAGTAAAGCAGTGATTTGAACTCTAAACTGCCACAGTGAAAATCAATAATTATTGCTAAAATGTCTTCTGATTTTGTTCTTTGATGGGACAGGGACTAAGAACATGTGAGAAATGTCTGAAACCTGATTTCCCAGACATAGGCGTGGCTCTATTCTTCATCTCCTGCAGCTCTGCTCAAATATTATCAGTGGAGCTTTCTCTGAGCAGCCTATTTAAAATCACAACACTGTTTACTCCTCGGCAGTCTCTTGTTCCCTTCTCTGCTTTATTTTTCCTTCAAAGCAATTAGCACCTTTAAAAATAGTAACATATTAAAAAAAATGTTGTTGTTGTTTATTATTTGCCCCCCATTCTAGTCTTAACTAGAATGTAATTTCTATGAGGACACAAATTTACATTTGGTTCACTCCCATGACCTAGAAGAGTGCCTTAAATTTAGTAGGTCTTTAATCTGTATATTTTGAATGGATAGTAGTTAAATGAAGAATCACCATTTGTTGAATGGGTAAAGAATGTGTACCTCCATTTTAACTGATAATCTAAACAAATATTTTGCAAAGCAGATGTTTCTAAGATTTGAGAGTTGTGACCTATTTAAAAACAAATTAAGTCAGTTTTTTGCTTAGTTGTTTTTTATCATAGTACTTTTCATTGTTTAAGATGAAATAGAGGTTACTCAGGGGAGATTATGGAGGATTTTACTACTCTTGTCATATTTTTTAACATGAAATTTTTCCTGGAGAACATTCATATTCATTTTTTGATCAGAAAAAAAAAATCCATGAATATGTATTTTAGTGATTATCCTTAATGTTTGGAATTTGTGCTCTCTGGAATAAGGACAAATCCTGAAGGCTGTTAACAAACGGGACATCCATTTGTTACTAATTCAGTCATCTAGAATCTCAATATTTTTCATAATGGCATGCTTCCTTGCTATGTATTTACCAGGGCCAAAGAGTGAAATTGCTAAATTCAGAAAGCATCTAGGAAAATTCTGTATATATCCTAACATATTATTATAAGCAAAAGTAAGCTAGTTGGAATGAAAAGGAAATGGCACATTTAAACTTTTATTCCTTTTTACTTAATTCAGAACTTTTGTTGTTTTTCTATCTAAGATAATTTTGGCATGCATTTATTTTATTTTATCTGTGTGTCATGTTACTGAGAACAGTGCTTAAGGTTTGTTCTGATTTGTGGGGCTTTCTTTTCCTATATTTTATTAAACCAATAGAATATTTAAGATAACACATAATAATACGAAGCCCCTTTAGAAGGGACACTAAGGTGATTTATAAACATTGTCTTAACAGTTTTATGAGATATATGTGGAGCAAATGGCTCATTTCTTCTATTTGCTGCATTTAAGTTGAATTTTTATCTCCATTCACCATATGGTATATTTTAGCTTTCTCATACATATTTTCGATGACCCACATCCCATTGAAGTAGCTGGGGGAATTTGCAGAATGTGATAATGTAGGCATAGAATCTTCACAAATAGATGGCAGGAAGCAGAAAAGAAAAGAGCTTGGATCTCTCAGTTGTTAGATAAATGTGTTTAGTTCTGAATATAGTAGTAAAAGCTTGAGGAAGATATTGTTGTATTTATGGCTTTTTTTATTATGGATATAGAACAATGAAGAACTCTGGTTTTGAAGTCATAAAAGTCAATCACAATTTTGTATCATTATAATGTTGGGCTCAATTTCTCTAAGCCTCAGTTTCATCATTTGTAAAATGGGTACCATTAAACATAAATGTTATACATTTATAATACTTACTTGTTTGTCTGTTTATAAGGTCTATATCTTTAGTCTTCCCAAACCATATGAATTAGGCACTGACTCTGACTTTATGGTATTGATCAGGGAGGTTTAGTGACCTAAGACCTCATAACTAGTAATTGGTAGAGTCTGGGTAAGCCTGAGACAGCCTCCAATACTGCTTTCTTCTCATTATGGCCCATAGGAATTATTAGCACCTGCCTTATAGGACCTGTGGCATCCAAGAGATAGAAAAATAAAGAGTTGGAATTAATGAGAGACCAAGAGACAATGAAAACAAGTGGAAGAGCGAATGAGAGAGAAGGAATAGGTCAGCCAGGGTTTAAAGAGTTTTCTTTTATTACAATTTTTTTCATTGAGAAATAATTGACATATAACAATGTATTAGTTTCAGGTATACAACATGATTCAATATTTGTATATATTATGAAATCACCACAGTAAGTATAGTTAACATCCATCACCACACATAGTTACAGATATTTTATTTTCCTTGTGATGAGAACTTTTAAGATCTATGCTCTTAGCAACTTTCAAATATAAAGTACAGCACTATTAATTATAATTACCATGTTGGACATTACATCCTCAGGACTTATTTATTTTATAACTGGAAGCCTGTGGCTTTTGAACACCTTCTCCCATTTCAC
Organism: Physeter macrocephalus; assembly: GCF_002837175.3. NCBI lineage: Eukaryota > Metazoa > Chordata > Mammalia > Artiodactyla > Physeteridae > Physeter > Physeter macrocephalus. The sequence goes on along the minus strand of NC_041228.1, from coordinate 30,278,174 downwards.
CCACCTCCCACCTCTGACAACAACCAATCTGTGTTCTCCGTATCTATGAGCTCCATTTTTATTGTTTGTTTTTTGGTTTGATTTTACATTCCATATATAAGTGAGATCATGCGGTGTTTGTCTTTTTCCATCCTACTTCACTTAGCATAATGCCCTGAAGGTGCATCCATGGTGTTGCAAATGGCAAGATTTCCTTCTTATGGCTGCGTAATATTCCATTGTGTGTATTCCATTCCACACACACCCACACACACACCACAACTTCTTTACCCATTTATCCATTGGCTGCTTGTCTGTGTTGGCTATTGTAAATAATGCTGCAATGAACATGGGGGTATAGATATCTTTTCAAGTTAGTGTTTTCATTTTTTTGAGATAAATACACAGAAGTAGAATTGCTGGATCAAGGGTAATTCTAGTTTTAATTTTTTTAGGAACTTCCATACTGTTTTCCATAATGATTGCACCAGTTTACATTCCCACCAACAGTGAACAAGGGTTCTATTTTCTCTATATCCTCGTCAACACTTGTTATTTCTTGTCATGTTGATAGTAGTTATTCTAACAATCATGAGATGGTATTTCATTGTGGTTTTGATTGGCATTTCCCTGATAAATAGTGATGTTGAATATCTTTTCATTTATCTGTTAGCCATCTATATGTCCTCTTAAATGTCTATTCAGTTCCTCTGCTCATTTTTGTTGTTGTTGTTGTTTTTTTTTTTCTTTTTTTTTTTTTTTTTTTTTGGTACGCGGGCCTCTCACTGCTGTGGCCTC
>NC_041228.1:30207568-30277361 GCF_002837175.3 Physeter macrocephalus | reverse complement strand
CGGTACGCGGGCCTCTCACTGCTGTGGCCTCTCCCGTTGCGGAGCACAGGCTCCGGACGCGCAGGCTCAGCGGCCATGGCCCACGGGCCCAGCCGCTCCGTGGCACGTGGGATCTGCCCGGACCGGGGCACGAACCCGCGTCCCCTGCATCGGCAGGCAGACTCTCAACCACTGCGCCACCAGGGAAGCCCCCTCTGCTCATTTTTAAATCGAGTTGTTTTTCTGTTGAGTTGTATGAGTTCTTTATATATTGTGGGTATTAAACCCTTATCAGATATATGATTTGCAAATATTTTCTCCCATTTGATAGGTTATCTTTCCATTTTGTTGATGATTTCCTTTGCTGTGCAGAAGTTTTGTAGTTTGGTGTAGTCCCACTTGTTTATTTTTGGCTTTTGTTGCTTTTACTTTGGAGTCTAAAGGTAGTTTAATGATTTGAGTAAAAATGCAGTAAATTCCAATAATGAAAGTGGAACTGTCATATTCACATTTTACTTATGCAAATTCAACTACATGTGTTCAGTATAAGAAAATCATCTATAATCACCTATTACAGAATGAACTTTATATGTTAGTTAATTACTTTATTTGGTGCCCACCAAAAACCAAAAACAAAACCAATTCAATCCCATGTTGTAGAGAGAGAATGCACAAAATCACATAATGTAGTTTATGGTTATTTAATGGGCTATTAAGCATAGTTTTTACAACATGCAGTTTTCTCCTTATGCACTTATTTTAAAACATAACCCATGTTAGAGATGATTTTACTGTGGTGTTAATATAAATGGTTTTCTATGAGTTATATTTTTGCATAATTACTATAACTCATAGATTTGTACCAACCCTTTACATACTGCAAAAAGATTTAAGTAGTATAGAACTGGTTTTTTTTTATGGTGATATGCTTATATGTCTATTATTTCCTAGTTTGTTCATATTTATATAGTTTAGAATGTATTCATATTTTATATTCATGTGCATATAGAGGCACTGTTTTAAATGGTAGTTACTGCTCCCCCATCCGCAGAAACTGCAATGTACCTGAAATATGCGTTCTACATTTATAATGAAAACAGTAACACAATACGAGCTTAAAAGTGAATTGCCCTGGATTACTCATAAAGCAGAAAAACTTATGCATAGAAATGCTTTGAAAGCCTTGGAAGAAATGTGCAATCAAAATGCAAATATGTTTTCACTTAAAAATAAAAAAATTTCTCTCTGGAAACTGGTTTACATAGGATTTGGAGTTAACGTTCCAGTTTTTCATCTGATTGAAACCATTGGCTATTTTATTTACCAATATTCTTTGGACTTAGTACCATCTGCTGTTCATTGTTGGGGCATGCAAAGTTCCTGGGATTCCATATCCTCCAGCAGATTTATTTGTTATGGTCCATTTTTGTAGGCTGTTGGTTCAACTTTTCTTGGTAGTTCCAGTATTCTTTTTGCTAAAATCTGTGTTTGGGTGTAGTTCTTCCATGACCTGAATTACAAATTACTAATTTCTAGAAGAAATAACAAAGCATATGTAAATTGTCATATCTTAAATTATTCTGACTTTATTAACTACATTCAACTTATTTTGCTTTTGATAACTAGATTCATTTCCCTTCCTCTCATTTTTGCTTCTTCCTTGGACTAAAATCATTTAACTTATGTTGTTACCTAAGGTATTGTTAAGCAGTACTTTAGTCCATTAACCCATTAAATAAAGTCCTTCCTGATCTGTTGCTTATTGTAATGTGTTGATTGTGTCTCCTCTACCACTCAAAAAAAAAGGCATACTGGAATCTTAACTCCCAATGTCTCAGAATGTGACCTTATTTGGAGATAGGGTCTTTACAGAGGTAATCAAATCCCCAGAGGCTAGGAGAAAGGCCTGAAACAGATTTTTCCTTAGTGCCTGGAAAGGGAGCATGGCCCTGCTTGATCTACTTGATCCCAGATTTCTAGCCTCCAAAACAGTGAGAATAAATTTCTGTTACTCAGTAAGTAGTACTTTACTATAGCAGACCTAGTAAACTAATATTTACCAATCTTGTTGCCCATTCTATTACTTCATGTCCTCTCCTATGTTCCCAAACTTTCCCCATTCTTTGCTTTTTTTCATTGCTATTCATCATGGGCTATCCTTCTCTCATATCAATATATTCAAAATTTACCTTTTATTTAAAGTCCTGTTTCTCAAATGCCAGATTGTTTATGAAAATTTCATAGACAATAAACTTCTCATAAAATTAGGTGTGTTTTCTCCCTGATGTCCTGTTGCAAGATCCTTTGCTTAATCCCAAAGGGCTAGCTAGAGATTCTTTCTATCACCATAGTAGATATCCAGGGCCAATGTATTCTGGGAAAGTTCGTGAAATGAGCTATTGGAAGAAGACATGAGATATTCACATGGAAACTGATATATACAGGTGCAGGTGGTAAGAAGTCCACATTTATGGTGAAATGAGTGGGAAAGTTCTCCATATCTAAACCAAGCTCAATTTCTGGATATTACCCCAGAGGCCCTAGGAAAGTTTCTTCTTTATTCCGCTTATCCTGCCTCTGCCCAGGTAGCAAAACCACTGCAAAAATGTTCTCCTATGTTTTATCCTAGTTCACTTTCTTTTAATACTTAGCCTTTAATATGAAATTTATTTGGGGGTGCAGTGTGATCGAATTTTCTACAAGTCAAGTTTTTCCAACTCCACTCAAATAGAATGACCCAATTCTATTTTATTGTGCAGTGATTCTTCTGTTGATTGATTTTGGGGTTAAGTTTATATTACTTTAATTATTGTAACTCCATAATAAATTTGAATTTTATACAAGGCACATCCCTTTAATACTTTTGTTTGTTTGTAAAACACATATTAACTAGATGTTTGTTACTCCAGATAAATTTCAATATATTTTTATGTCTGAGTGTAAACTAAAAATTTATTACAGAAAAATATCATCTTTATAGTCATTAGCATTATCATTTAATGTGAATTTTTATTCTTTAGAAAAATTTTGTATACACCTAATATGTTTCTTATTGAGGTCATTTATAGTTACCTTTATTTTCTTATTTTCCTCCCATTAAATTAGAAGAATGATTATTCACTTGTGAATATTACATTTTTATTCAGATTCTTTACTCAAGTAATATTTCAATTCTAGTAAACTTTCCACCAATTCCCTTGAGTTTCTAAGTAGAGAACTGTTGAAATAAAGGTGGCTTTTCTCACTTTTATATTTTGTTACATCTATGTTTTCTGATTTCTTATTGTAATTCACTGAAACATAGAAAAAGGAAGTAAAGATCAGATTAGGAATCCTTACTAATTCCTATTTGAATGGAAATTTTAACTGTTGTATTAAGCACCAGTAAGTGTGAGATTTTTATCAATTGTCTTTTTCAGTGTTTCATGAGATGACTATGAAGTCATTTTTCTTTCAAGTTCTTTTGGCTTTCACATTTGGGTCAATTTTGGTAATTTATATTAGCAAATCAGTTTTTCTATTCTCGCTATAATTTCTAGTTTTAATCATGTTTTCTTCTTAATTGAATAGAAATTTGTTTCTAGATATGTTTCTATATACCTAAAATTCTATAAATAAATGTTTATATATATTTACTATTTCTGTTACTTAACAGATTTATGTTTTTATCCTTTTACTTTTTTCTTTCTGAATTCTATGCATTTTTTATTATTTATTTTAAGACTTTTTCATTGAGATATAATTCACATATAACAATGTATTAATTTCAGGTGTACAACAAAATGATCTATATTTGTATATATTGCAAAATGATCAACACAATAAGTCCAGATAACATGCATCATCATAGTTATAATTTTTTCCTTGTGATGAAAACTTTTAAGATCTACTCTTAGCAACTTTTATATATACATTATTATTAACTATAGTCATCATACTGTACATTACATACTCATGACTTATTTATTTTGTAACTGAAGTTTGTATGCTTTGGCCACCTCCCATTTTGTCCACCCTCCCAACCTCTGGCACCACCAATCTTTTCTCTGTATCTGTGAGTTCCAATTTTATTTGTTTGTTATTTAGATTCCACATATAAGTGAGATCATATGGTATTTGTATTTTTTCTCACTTATTTCACTTAACACAATGCCCTCAAAGTCCATCCATGTTGTCACAAATGGCAAGATTTCCTTCTTTTCTATGGCTGAATAATATTCCATTGTATATACATACACAACCTCCTTATCCATGCATCTATCATTGGACACTTAGGTTACCTCCATGATTGGCTATTATAAATAATGCTGCAATGAACATGGAGGAACAGATATCTTTTCCAGTTAGTATTTCTGTTCCTTTCAGTTAAGTACCCAGAAGTGGATCATATGGTAATTCTATTTTCAATTTTTGAGGAATGTCCATACTGTTTTCCATAGTAGCTACACCAATTTACATTCCCACCAACAGTGCACAAGTGTTCCCCTTTCTCTGCATCCTTGCCAACACTTGTTATTTCTCATCTTTTCAATAATAGCCATTCTAACAGGTACAAGATACTAACTCATTGTGGTTTTGATTTGCATTTCTCTAATGATTAACAAGGTTGAATACCTTTTCATGTACCTGTTGGCCTTCTGTATATCTTCTTTGGAGAAATGTCTTAATTATATCCTCTGCCCATTTTTAAATCATTTTCTAGTGTTTTTTTGTTTTGCTTTGTTTTACTATTGAGTTGAATGAGTTTTTAGAAATACATTTTGGATATTAACCTGTTATCAAATATATGATTTGCAAATATTTTTCTCCCTTTCAGTAGGTTGCCTTTTCACTTTGTTGATGGTTTATTTTGCTGTATAGAAGCTTTTAAATTTGATGTAGCCCCACTTGTTGTTGTTGTTTGCTTTTGTTGCCTTTGCTTTTGGTGTCAAATGCAAAAGGTTGTTGCCAAAACCAAAGTCAAATAGCTCATCACCTATGTTTTCTTCTAGTTTTATGGTTTCAGGTCTTTGTTCAAGTCTTTAATCCATTTTGAGCTAGTTTTTGTGTGTGGTGTAAGATAATGGTCTAGTTTCATTCTTTTGCATGTGACTGTCCAGTTTCCTAACAACATTTATTGATGACACTGTCCTTTTACCATTGTATATTCTTGGTTATTTTGTCATAAATTAATTGGTTATATATATATGTGAGTTTATTTCTGGGCTCTCTATTCAGTTCCATTGATCTATGTGTCTGTATAAAGGCAATACCATACTGTTTTGATTACTATAGCTCTGTAATATAGTTTGAACTCAGGACGTGTGATGCCCCCAGCTTTGTTCTTCTTTCTCAAGATTGTTTTTGCTAATCAGGGTCTTTGTGGTTCCATACAAATTTTAGGTTTGTTTGTTCTATTTTTGTGAAAAATGTCATTGGAGTTTTGATGGGAATTGCATTGAATCTGTAGATTAGTTGGGCAATATGAAGGTTTTAACAATATTAATTCTTCTAATCCATGAGCATGAAATATCTTTTTGTTTCTCTTCATCAATTTCTTTCATCAAGGTCTTAAAGTGTTCTGTGTACAGGTCTGTCACCATCTTGGTTACATTTCTTCCTAGGTATATTGGGGGTTCTTTGGATGTAATTGTAAATGGGATTGTTTTCTTAATTTCTCTTTTTCATAGTTTGTTATTAGTATAGAGAAGTAAAACAGGTTTTTGTATAAAGATTTTGTATCCAGCAACTTTACTGAATTCATTTATTCCAATATAGTTTTTTTGGTAGTCTTTAGGATTTTTATATATTATATCATCTGCAAATAGTGACAGTTTTACTTCTTCTTTTTCAGTTGGGATACCTTTTATTTCACTTATTTATTTACCTAATTGCTCTGTCTAGGACTTCCAGTACTATTTTTTTGTTTTTTTATAAATTTATTTATATTTGGCCATTTGGGGTCTTTGTTGTTGTGCGTGGGCTTTCTCTAGTTGCAGCAAGTGGGGGCTACTCTTCGTCGTGGTGCATGGACTTCTCATTGCGGTGGCTTCTCTTGTTGCAGAGCAGGGGGTCTAGGTGCATGGGCTTCAGTAGTTGTGACATGCAGGCTCAGTAGTTGTGGCTTGTGGGCTCTAGAGCACAGGCTCAGTAGTTGTGGCGCACAGGTTTAGTTGCTCCGTGGCATGTGGGATCTTCCCAGGTCAGGGCTCGAACCTGTGTCCCCTGCATTGGCAGATGGATTCTTAACCACTGAGCCATCCGGGAAGTCCCCAATACTATGTTGGATAAGTGGCAAGAGTGGGCATCCCTGTCTCATTCCTGATCTTAGAGGAAAAGCTTTCAGCTTTTCACCATGGAGTATGTTAGCTGTGGGCTTGTTGTATACGGCTTTATTATGTTGAGGGTGTTACCTCTATACCCACTTTGTTGAGAGCTATTATTATAAATGGATGTTGAATTTTTTCAAATGCTTTTTCTGCATCCATTAGACAGTCATATGATTTTTATCCTTCATTTTGTTAAAGTGGGATATCACATTAACTGATTTGCAGATGTTGAACCATCCTTGTATCCTTTGAATAAATCCCACTTGATCATGGTGTAGGATGCTTTTAACATGTTGTTCAATTCAGTTTGTTAATACTTTGTTGAGGAGTTTTGCATCTATGTTCATCAGGGATATTGGTCTGTAATTTTCTTGTGGCATCCTTGTCTGGTTTTGGTATCAGGGTAACATTGGCTTTGTAAAATGAGTTTCAAAGGGTTCCCTCCTCTTCTGTTGAGAAAGGCTGGTAATAATTCTTCTTTAAATGTTTGGTAGAATTCACCAGTAAAGCCATCTGCTCCTGGGCTTTTGTTTGTTGGGTGCTTTTTATTACTGATTCAGTCTCCTTAGTAGTAATAAATGTGTTCAGATTTTCTATTTCTACTTGCTTCAGTCATAGTGGATTGTGTGTTTCTAGGAATTTATCCATTTCTTCTAGTTTGTCCAATTTGTTGGTATATAATTGTTCACAGTAGTCTATTATGATCCTTTGTTTCTTTGTATCAGTTGCAACATCTCCTCTTTCATTTCTGATTTTATTTATTTGAGTCCTTTCTTTTTTCCTTGGGGAGTTTAGCTGAAGTTTGGTCAATTTTGTTTAACTTTTAAAAAAATCAGCTCTTAATAGCATTGCTTCTTTTTTTTCTAGTCTATACTATTTCATATATTTCCTTTCTGAACTTTGTTATTTCCTTTCTTCTACAGGCATACCTCAGGAGATTTTGTGACTTTGGTTCCAGATCACTGCAATAAACAGAATATCACAATAAAGTGAGTCACATGGATTTTTGGGTTTCCCAGGGTATATGGAAGTTATGTTTACACTCTATCTTAGTCTATTAAGTGTGCAATAGAATTATGTCTTAAAAAACAAAGTATATATCTTAATTAAAAAATACTTTATTGCTAAAAAATGCTAAACATCATCTGAGCCCTCAGCAGGTTATAATCTTTTGCTGGTGGGGATTTTAAATATTGTGAGAATTACCAAAATCTGACACAGAGACACAAAGTGAACAAATGCTTTTGGAAAAAGGGCACAGATAGATTTGTTTAGTGCAAGATTGCCACAAATCTTTAATTTGTAAAAAATGCAATATCCATGAAGTTCAATAAAGTGAAGCTCAATAAAATGAGCTATGCCTGTACTACCTTTGGGCTTCAATTGTTCTTTTTCTAGTTCCTTGAAGTATAAAGTTAAGTTGTTTATTTGAGATTTTTCTCATTTCTTGGTCTAGGCATTTATCACTAGGAACTTTCATCTTAGAGTGGCTTTGCTGCATCCCATAAGTTTTGGTATGTTGTTTTTATATTTTCATTTGTCCCAAGATTTAAAAAATTTCTCTTTTGATTTCTTCTTTGACCTTCTACTCAGCAGCATGTTGTTTAATTTCCACGTATTTGTAAATACTCCACTTTTATTCTTTTTTAAAAAAATGTTTAACATGTTTATTGGAGTATAATTGCTTTACAATGGTGTGTTAGTTTCTGCTGTATAACAAAGTGAATCAGCTATACATATACCTATATCCCTATATCTCCTCCCTCTTGCATCTCCCTCCCACCCTCCCTATCCCACCTCTCTAGGTGGACACAAAGCACCGAGCTGATCTCCCTGTGCTATGCAGCTGCTTCCCACTAGCTATCTATTTTACATTTGTTACCACTTTTATTCTTGTAATTGACTTCTAGTGTCATACCAATATGGTCAGAAAAGATGCTTGATTGGATTTAAGTCTTCTTAAAGTTATTAAGACTTGTGTTGTGGCCTAACTTATGATCTCTCCTGGAGAAAGCTCCATGTGCCCTTGAGAAGAATGTGTAGTCTGTTGCTTTTGTATGGAATGTTCTGAAAATATCTGTTAAGTCCATTAGATCTAACATGTTGTTTAAGGCCAATGTTTCCTCATTGATTTTCTGAGAGGATCATCTATCCATTGGTGAAAGTGGGGTATTAAAGTCCCTTACTATTATTGTACTATCTATTTTTCCCTTTAGGTCTGTTAATATTTGCTTTATATACGTAGATGCTCTTATGTTGGGTGCATAGATATTTATAAATGTTATATCCTCTTCATGAATTGAGCCCTTTATCATCATGTAATGACCTTCCTTGTATCTTTTTAAAGTCTTTGTCTTAAAGTCTATTTTGTCTAATACCAGCATGCTGCCCCAGATTTCTGTTGGTTTCCATTTGCACGGAATATCTTTTTCCATACCTTTATTTTCAGTCTGTGTGTGTCCCTATATCTGAAGTATGTCTTCTGTAGGCGACATAAAGATGGGTCTTGATTTTTATCCATTTAGCTACTCTATGTCTTTTGATTTGAAAATTTAGTTCTTTCACATTTAGTAATTATTGATAGGTATATACTTATTGCCATTTTTTTAATCGCTTTCTCACCGTTTAGTAGTTTCTCTGTCCTTTCTTCTCTTGCTGTATTCCTTTTGATGGTGATATTCTGTAGTGCTATGCTTAGCTTCCTTTCTTTGTGTATCTACTATAGGTTTTTGCCTTGTGGTTAACATGGGGCTCACGTAAAGCAACTTATAAGGGTCTATTTTAAGTTAATAACAACTTAAGTTGGAATGCGTCCCAAAGCTCTATATATTTACCCCCACACACATTTTATGTTTTTAATGTCTTAATTTACATCCTTTTATATAGTATATCATTAACTAATCATTGTAGTTACAGTTATATATACTACTTTTGTCTTTTAACCTTCATACTAGACTTATAAATGATTAACGTACTACTTTACAGCATTAGATTATTCTGAATTTTACTATATATTTACCTTTACCAGTGAGATTTATACTTTCATATATTTTCCTGTTACTCTTTAGCAAGCACCTTTCATTTCAGCTTTAAAAAGTCCCTTTAACATTTCTTGTAAGGCTGGTCTAGTGGTGATGAACTCCTTTAGCTTTTGCTTGTCTGGAAAACTCTCCTTCAATTCTTTTTTTTTTTTTTTTTTTTTTTTTTTTTTACGGTACGCAGACCTCTCACTGTGTGGCCTCTCCTGTTGCAGAGCACAGGCTCCGGAAGTGCAGGCTAAGCAGCCATGGCTCACGGGCCCAGCCACTCCGTGGCCTGTGGGATCTTCCTGGACCGGGGCACGAATCTGTGTCCCCTGCATCGGCAGGCAGACTCTCAACCACTGTGCCACCAGGGAATCCCTTTCCTTCAATTCTTAATGACAAATTTTATTCTTTTTATAGGTAGTTGGGTGTAAGTCTTTTTTCGTTTCATTTCTTTTTAGTAGTTAATTTGGGATATAAAGTTACTTTGACTATACCTTTGTCATTCTATACCTTTTGATATGTAGTATCATTTTTATTATTCTATAAATTGTCACTGCTGTTGTTTTAGATTTTCTCTTTGTTCTTATGGTTAGAAAATTAAGTTTTAGTTCCCATGGTTGGGATTTGCTTCATTTTATTGTGTTTTAATGTTTGTCTTTTTTACATTATGGAGAATTATAGATTTTAAGGTTTTATTTAAGGTTGAAGAGATGATTGATTTTAGCAAATGTCCCTTGACAAAATATGAAAGTCTTTCTTTCCTTTGTAGGATAGGAAGTTAGTTATATGTTTTTATTTAACTTTTTTTATTTACGCAAAAACCTTTTATTTCTTCCTCTTCTTGTTTGTGCGCTTCATCTGTTAAAGATTGAAAGTTATCTGTTATATCCCCCACTATAATGTTTTCAGTAATTTGTGCTTTTTATTTGTTTGTGTATGTCTATCTGAACCTCAGAGGCAAAGGACTGAGTGAATCACACACCTCAATACACAGTGCAGGATCACTGATAGTCCTGTAAGGCCCTACTCTCTTTTTTTGATTTATATATCTATTCCTTCTAATCCTCATTTTCTATTCCACCTGTTCCCCTCCCACATCCCAAACTCAATTCTAACTAGTTTGGCAGGTGTCCTCTGGTTTGTATATATGCCTGTGAAACATGAATTGTTTTATGTACATTGTTATTTTTTAATTTTCATAAATGGTAACGTAAATTACATCTTCACCTGTTTCTCACTTTTTCACAAAATACTGTGCTTATATGACTATCAATTTTGTTGTTCAAAATTGGCTTGGTTCTCATTAGTAGTATGTATGTATCTACCATGTTTATCCATTTATTCTATCAACAATGGGCACCCAGATCATGTTCAATTCCCTGCAACAAATCTGCATAAATTTCTTTATATATTTCCCCTTACAGACCTTACAGACTTACTTCTTATAGAGGCAAGAGAAGGATGCCCAGATGGAAGGATATCAATATACTTAATTTAACAGATTTCTCAGAAGCATTACACAGTCTGCACTTCCACCAGCAAGGCATGAAGATCCCTATGTCCCTAATCCCAGCCAACATTTGGCCTTATCCAGCTTTTTCTAATTTTTGACAGTCTGAAGGGTATAAAATGATATTTCATTTTAATTTATTTTTCTGATTATTAGTTACTCTGAGCGTATATTTAAAGGTTGAGGCCTTTTAAATTTCACTTTTTATATTTTGCTTGCTTTTACCTTTTGCCTTTTTGGAATTGCTATTCTTCTTTTGTCTTGTTCATTTGCAAAGCTTCGTTTACAGTCTAGACCAGGGGTCAGCAAATCTTGGTCTCTGGCCCAAAACTGACTTGCTGTCTATTTTCATACAGCCAACAGGCTAAGAATGAAGTTTACATTTTTAAATGATAGGGTAAAAAATGAAGAGAATAATAATACTTTGTGACACATGAAAATTATACAAAATCAAATTTTAGTGCCCATAAATAAAGTTGTATTGAACGTCGCCATACTCATTCATTTACATATTGTATGTTGCTGGCTTTATGCTACAATGACGGAGTTTAGAGTTTAGTTCCAACAGAGATTATATGACTCACAAAGCCTAAAATATTTACTAGCTATCCCTTTATGGAAAAAGTTCACTGACTTCTCATCTGAAAGAGTCTCTGATTGATTTCAGACATTGTTAATTTTGCCATCATGTTCCCTAATCAATAGCCATTATTTTGATATAATCAGGTTAATCAATTAAAAAATTTTTGTCTGATATTCCATGCTTTAAGATTATGTTTAAAAAGTTCATTTCCACTCCACTGTCACAAAGATAGTTTCTCACATCATCGATAATTAGTTTTATAATTTAACTTTTACATATAGGTATTTTATAAACCATGATTCCATCTTTGCAAATTATATTAACAAATGAACTAATTTGAATTTTTCTCTGTATAGTGAACCAACTTTCCCCAAACCATCTAATAAATTATCTGTTCCTTCCGTTTAGCACATTAATGTATTATGCCATCTTTATCATGTGTTAAGTTCCTATATGTTCATGGGTCTGTCTCCAAGCTTTCTCTTTTGATCCATCTGTCCATTTGTCTATTTACTGGTTATTATAATAACTGGAAAAGCAAGTGTTCATCTTTGCTTTTTTTAATGTAGGTCAACTTAGTTATTTGCAAACTTGTATTTGTTCATGTAAATTTTAGAATATTTTTGGCTTTTTCTTTAAATATTCCAAATGGATTTTTTTTTGATTCAGTTGAGTTTATAGATGAAATTGTGGAGAACTGATATTTTTATAATGCTAAGTGGACTTAGCCACAGAACAGAATATACTCCATTTATTCAGGTAATTATCTACATACTTTAGTGAAGTTTTGTGTATTCTTTTTTTTTTTAGATTTTTTTTTTTTTTTTTTTTTTGCGGTACGCGGGCCTCTCACTGTTGTGGCCTCTCCCGTTGCGGAGCACAGGCTCCGGACGCACAGGCTCAGCAGCCATGGCTCACGGGCCTAGCTGCTACACGGCATGTGGGATCTTCCCAGACCAGAGCGCGAACCCGTGTCCCCTGCATCGGCAGGCGGACTCTCAACCACTGCGCCACCAGGGAAGCCCTCTTGTGTATTCTTGATAAAGAAAATTCCTAAGTACCTTAAGTCTTTGTTGCTATTGGAAAGATATATTTGTACTGTATTTTATAGTTTGTTTTTGCTGTTATAGAGAATGCCATTGGTTTTTGTATATTGAGTTTGTCTCTGTCAACCTCGCTGAACTCTCTTACTCTTCCTGTTTTTTAATTTAGTTGGTTTGTCTAGGTAGATGATGACATTATCTACAAACATATTTTTATATCTTGCGTTACACCTTAGCTCCTCCTCATCATCATTGTTGTTGTTGCTGCTATTATTATAATACTTTATAGTATTGGCCAGGAGTTCTGGTACTATGTTAAATGACACTGTTGTCGGTGGACATCCTTGTTCTTTAAAATGGAGTAACTTTTAAGTTTTCCTGTAAATGTTCTGTTTTTCATAGTTGGGTTTTCTGTGTGTGGGTGTGAATATAAACTTTAACAAGTTAAGGTGGTCTCCTTCCATTCTAGTTTGTGATTTTTTTTTTCTAATTTGGAAGTTTTTCAAAAAATTTTTGTCTTTATTGAGGCAATCACATTACTCCCGCCTTTTTATGTGGCAACTTACGTTGTCATTTTTTTATGAGATATTAGTCACATTTCATAAAAATCACTTTTAAAGTGTACAGTTGGGTGGTTTTTTTAGTATATCTATATATCTGTGAAACTACTACTTCAATCTAGTTCTAAAACATTTTAATCACCCCCAAAGGAAACTCTATACCCATTAAGCAGTTACTCATTGCCCTGTACCCCCAGCCCCTGGCAACCACCAAGCTGCTTTCTCCACCTCTATGGGTTTGCCCATTCTAACCATTTCATATAAATGAAATCATACAATATGTTGTTTTTCATGTCTGGCTTCTTTCACGTAGCATAGTATCTTCCAGGTTCTTCCATGTTGTAGCATGTATCAGTACTTCATTCTTTTTAGAGCTGAATAATATTCCATTGTAAGGATATACCATATTTTGTTTATCTATTCATCAGTTGAACATTTGGGTTGTTTCTACATTTTGGCTTTAATGAAATATTTGGCTACTATAAACATCTGGATACAAGTTTTTGTAAGGATATATGCTTTCATCTTTCTTAGCTATATACCTAGGAGTAGAAATGCAGAGTTATAAGTTAACTATGTTGAACTTCTTGAAGAATTGTCAGACTGTTTTTGAAATCAGCTGCATTTTTTTTCATTCTCATCAGCAATACATGAGAGTTTGCACATCTTCACCTTCACTTATTTGTTGGTCTTTTTTATAACAGTCATCCTAGTAGGTGGGAAGTGGTATCTCATTGTGGTTTTGACTTGATTTTCCCTAATAGTTAGTTTTTTGTATATCTTCTTTGGAGAAATATTTCTTTGCCCATATTTTCATTGGGTTATGTGTCCTTTTGTTGTTGAATTTCAAGAATTTCTGCCAATCTGGATGCCTTTTATTTTTTCTTCTTGTCTAATTGCTCTTGCTATAGCCTCCAGCACAATGTTGAATAGGTGTAGCAAGAGCAGACATCCTTGTCTTGTTCCTAATTTTAGGAGAAACTTTTAGGAGAAAGGCTTTTGGTATCTCTAAGTATGAAGTTAGCAGTGAATTTTTGATAGATGTCCTTTACCTGGTTGAGGAAGTTCCCTTCTATTCCTAGTTTATTGAGTGTTTTTATAACAAAGGGTGTTGGGTTTTGTCAAATGCTTTTTCTCCATCTATTGAGATGATAATGTGTTTTTAATCCTTCATTCTGTTAATATGGTGTATTATATTGATTAATGTTCATATATTGAGCCAACCTTATATTCCTGGAATGAACTGAACTATAACTTGCTTTGATTAATAGCATATAACAGAAGAAATGTTATACCAATTTAGGCCTAGCCCTTAAGAGTCTTGGAAGCTTCTGCACTCACTCTCTTACAGCCTAAGGCACCAGCTAAAAAAGTCTGATCTTCCAGATAGAGAGGCCCAGCTTTCATAAGATACCAAACATGCGAATAAGGTCAACTTGGAAACTCTAGTCCCAAATAAGTGATCCCAGACAATGCCAAGTGGAACAGAAAAAACACCCAGCTGATATATGCTAGCCAATAGAATAATGAGAGATAATAACCCCCAAATCCTTCTTAACAATTCAGAATTGCAGGCTTGCTACTATATCTGACTATACCCCAAGCTCCCTGCAAGCTCTGCCTTTGGAGCAAGGGTGGAGAGTGTCTTGACATTCAGATAGGGAAGATAAAATGTCCTGATGCTCATCAAGGATGGGGAAAGTAGTCCTTATGAAAAGTTAGCAAAGACAAAGATGCTATTTGAAAAGAGAGTTCTAATACAATATATTTGCAAGAAAGTCAAATATATATTTGAATAGAGGGTTATCCATGGTATTTGTTCAGAAAAACAAAGGAAACATGACATTGAAGACCTATAAAGGGACCTATAAAGGAAGTAATACACTGAGAATAATTTTTGCTTAATTTTTAACTAAATATATGACAGGAGGGTTTTTTTGGTGGGGGTGGGGCTTATGGATGGGCTGATTTTCTCTTCTTTATAATTTATCACTTTTCTGTGGCTGTTTCTAGTGGGTAGAACCAACTGTAAAATTATGTTGTAATTTTTTTCTCAGTGTATCTGGCTCCTTCCTCTGTGTCCTTTTTGCTATGGGCCCTTTAAAGTTCATTGTATCACTGTCAGTAAGGGCGGAGGGTTGTTTGTAAGACTGGGACTTGTTTGTACTCTAGGATATGCATACTCTGAAGACATCTATGACTGAGTATTGGCACTGTGACTAAGACTGGTCTGGGTAGGAATCATTTGTCACAGAGGATAAAAAGATTTTGCAATCAACATGATTCTATTCCAGATGATTCTATTTATTATCAAGGTCAAGTGAGGTGGATTCAATCAGTATTTGTAGGGTGTCCAAAGTCAGACTGGGTGAGACACAGAATGTTTCCTATTATTAATACATTCATAATAATTTGACATTTGTATATAATGCCTTTTGTAGAATATTTGAATTTTCAATGTTTAGTACTTTTGGAAAAAATTTAAAGCAAAAATGTCAGTTTCTCAATAATTACTCAATGTCAAGAATCCTTCTTTATCTTTGGTTTTCAACAGTTTGATCATGATGTGTCTAGGTGTGAATGTATTTGAGTTTCTCCTACCTGAAATTTGTTGAGCTTCTTGGATGTGTAAATTAATGTTTCTCATAAATCAGGGGGTGTTCAGCCATTATTTCTTCAAATATTCTTTTGCCCTTCTCCCTCTTTCCTTTCGTTATTTGTATGTTGGAACACTTGAATGCATCCCACAGGTCTCTGAGGCTGTATTCATTTTCTTCTCTCTGTTCCTCAGTTCTATTCTTGAGCTATCTTCAAGTTCATTGATTCTTTCTTCTTCCAGCTCAAATCTCCTTTTGAGTCCCTCTGGTGAAATTTTCATTTCAAATATTGTACTTTTCAACTCCAGGATTTCTCTTTAATCTGTTTCTATTGATAATCTCTACCTGGTGAGAAGTTGTTCTCATACTTTCCTTTAGTTCTTGAGGCATGAATTCCTTTAGTTCTTTGGACATATTTAAAATAGTTGATTAAATCTTGTCTATTAAGTACAACAACTGTGTTTCTTCAGGAACAGTTTCTATTGACGGATGGTTTTTCTGTGCATGGACCAACACTTCCTTGTTTGTTCCATGTCCCATAATTATCTTTTGTTGAAAACTGGACATTTTGAATAATGTGGCAACTTTGAAAATCTAATCTTCTGTTCCCTCAGACTTTGTTGTTACTATTTTTTGTCATTGTTGATGTTTGTTTGCTTAGTGATGTTCCTGAACTATTTCTGTAAATTCTGTGATCTTTGTTGTGTGAAATCACTGAAGTCTCTACTCAGTTGAAGCTCAGATTATGATTGGACAATGATTTCCTTAAATGCCTGGAACCAA
Source organism: Physeter macrocephalus (assembly GCF_002837175.3). Classification (NCBI taxonomy): domain Eukaryota; kingdom Metazoa; phylum Chordata; class Mammalia; order Artiodactyla; family Physeteridae; genus Physeter; species Physeter macrocephalus. The sequence goes on along the minus strand of NC_041228.1, from coordinate 30,260,972 downwards.
TACGTCTCCCAGTCTTTGCCAAGGGTCTGTGTGTGCATGTTCATACAAGCTTTCCACAGTCAGCCAGGCACTTTACAACTCTGACTTACCCTTTATTTCCTTGAAGTCAAGGTCAGCCAGAGGTAACTGCAGAGGGCTTTCTCAGGTCTTTCTGGAGCATGTAGACAGCCCTGAGCATGCACACAACCCTCAACATGTGTGCAACCTTCTAGATACCCAGGAATAGGTGTGAACTTTTCAAAGCCTCCTATGCCTATTTTCCACATCCATATTGATGGTAAGTGGATGTTCAAAGTTGAACATTTCTCTTGAGAATAGTTCCAAGGGGTTCCTCACTTGGCTGTGACTCTCTGGTATAGTGACTCGTTGGCTGGCTGCTTATTACCTCTTCCCTCCACACTTATCTTCTGCATCTAGTGGTAAATGTCCCCTTCCTTCTGCAGCATTGCTCTTCGAGCTCCAGAAGACTGGCATCAAGCTCTCCAGTGCTTCTTAAAATTCCTCATTAGGCATAAAGGGACATCTCTCTTTTTTTTTTTTTTTAACCTATGGGAGAGAGGAAAAAAATGCTATTCTAAAATTTTTACCATGAAAGTTTTCTCTCCTTACCTTTTTAACCTGAAGATAATTGTCCTTGATGTGGTTTTGGGCTGAGTGTTACCAGCTACTTCACAACTGTTTCAAAGGTATTTACTCCTTCACTTCAGAATAGGTACTTCATTTTGTTCTTGGCCTCAGGGACTCTTTTAAAATAGATAGAAAGAGACCCATTTTAATATTCTACTGTATATTCAATATGATGCTAGTTATGTTTTCTAATGACAATGCAATGAAATTAGAAATTGAGAAGAAAATGATAGTAAAATTTTTCTTTCACGTCAGTGAAAACTTTCTACATGGCTAGAATAGTTAAGATAGCACAGTATTAGAATAGAATTAGATGAACAGACAAATAGAATAGAGAGCCCAGAAACAAGGCCATATATACGTAAGAATATGCACTATGACAGAAGTGTTAATACAAATTAATGAAAAAGAACTGAGAATTATAATTGGTTCTTGGGAAATTGATGATCTAAATGTAAAAAACAATAAATTGCTACCTCATTTCATATACAAAATCCAAGTTCAGGTAGATTAAAGAAAAAATTGTAAAAATCAAAACTTTAAATTGTTAGAAGAAATTATAGAAGATATTAAAACCTCAGAATAGGAAACATTTTTAACTATGACACGAAGAACCTATTTCATAAAAGTATTGTTGAATAATTTAAAATATTCGTGTAAAAATGTCATCAAAATTGAAAGTCAGTTAAAAAGTAGACAAAGGAGATTAAAAAGATAATTTTCTGAAGAGGGAATCCAAATTAGCAATACATATATGCTCAGTATCATTAGTGAAATAAAATTAAAATAAGATTCTCTTTTATATCTATCAGATTGGAATACATTTAAAAAGTCATGCAATAGCAAGTGTATTGGTTTGCTAGAGCTGGTGTAACAAAGTATCACAACTGCATGGTTTGGACAATAGAAATTTATTGTTCATAGTTCTGCAGCCTAGAAGTCTCAGATCAAGTTGGTAGGTTTGGCTCTTTCAGGGAGCTATGAGGAAGAATCGGTTCTATGATTTCTCCTAGCTTCTGGTGGTTCTCTAGCAATCTTTGTTGTTCCTCGGTATCTGTTACATCACCCCAATCTCTGTCTGCCTTTATCTTTACATGGCTTTCTCCCTGTATGTATGTCTCTGTATCCAAATTTCTTCTTTTTATAAGGACATCAGTCATTGGATTAGGTCAATATGATCTTATCTTAATTAGATTCATCTGCAATGAGCCTATTTCCAAATAAGGTCACATTTGAGGCACTGGTGGTTAAGACTGCAACATAAATTTTCAACATGATTTTTTAAATGAATTTTGGAGGAGGACACAATTGAATCCATAATACCAAGTATTGCCAAGGATGTGGAGTAACACAAACTCTCAGTCATGATTAGTGGAAACATAAATTAGTACTGTACTATTGATTTAAAAAGCAATTTGGCAATATCTATTAACAGTGATGATACATAACTGTAACTCAGAAATTTTACTTCTGGATGTCTGTCCTAGAGCAACTATTATACAGGGACAGAAGATAATGTGTTTAGGGATGCTCACACTAGCATTGTGTGAAATAGAAAAAATAAGAGACTGGATAAATGGACAAGTGAAAACGAAAGAGCTGGCACTTCATGTTTCAACAAGGATAAGTACCAGAAGCAAGAGTTGAATTTAAAAAACAAGTTAGAGAGTGATTTATATTCTATGATAACATATATTTAAAGTTTATCTATACATATGGTCGATAGCTATCTCTCTATATAGGATTAGGTATATAAATCTGTGTTGAGAAGGATACATAGCACCTTCAGGATAGTGGTTTTACTGAGGAGAGAGGGAAGGGGATGGGATTTTCAGAGCTATCAGTTGGGCTGTAACTATATTTAATGTTTGGTTTTCTAAAAAATGTAATAACCAAAAGAAAATATGGAATAATGTTAATATTTATTATATCTGAGTTTGGGCACATGGGTTTTCATTACACTAGTCTAATTTTTCATATGTTTGAAATATTTTATAATAAAAATATTTTTAAAAATCTCAGCAGGGTAGAATAATGCAATGACAAGATAAAAATAGGAGAGATAAATTTTTTAAAATCCTAACCTTAAATCAAATAGAAACCCCAATAATTGGATTTATACACAGTAGGGGGCATGTGGGTTAAAAGAAGAATTTATTTAAATCTCTGATTTGATTTGACTATAATTTCATGTATCAATACTACTAAAACCTGCCAACAAACCTAATTTGTCCTAAAGCTGAACGGTATGAGTGAAATGTCAGAAACAGAAAAATGGTAGTACTATTCAACTTTGCTTCAGTCAAAGCTTATGCTGGTCAATTTTATAGAAACTGGAAGCTGTTTAGAGGACAATGACCAGAATGATGAGAGGATCTCTTGAGTTGTGTCATGTGCCTAGCTCAGAGAAGACAGAGTTCAAGATGAGCATGATAACCATCATTGCCTATTGCTGTCTTATAGAAGTAGGATTTGGATAGTTTTCTGTGGCCTGAAGGGTAGAACAATAGCCAAGAAGTTGCAAGGAGATGATTACAAACATTATGTTTCACCTCAACATAAAGAACTTTCCAGTAGGACTGGCCAAATATGACATTCCTCACCATTAGAATTGCTTAAGCAAAGACTCTGATTATTTGGTTGTGAAGTGTTTGTTGCTGGCTGGACTAGAACAGTGATTCCAGAATTTGGAGTTTCATGGACCAAACTTCAGATGAATAATTGGCGAACAAACAAAAAGTTTCCAATCTACTATTTTGTTAAGGAAGATTGTTAGACAGACAAAAGACATACACAGATGCTATTTTCACCATTACTTTAACACCAAAATTAATGCAGTACATTCTCCCAGAATATTTTTTCTTCTTCTGAAGAAAAAAACATTGGCCACTTTGCACTATTTTTTAAAAATACATATTTAAATGTTTTCAAATAGAGGAAAATATAAACATATTTTTGGGTTTTGTTATATGCTATATAATCATTTCCTTGATTAAATAAATCAGTTTGGCAATCGATACATATAATTATATACTATGAAGTGGAATTTAAATATCCAAACTATAGTTAAAATTTATTTTTGTTTATAGTCATGGTCAAACATACTGCTTGGCCTCGAGGTGGACGTAAATTCCAAATGTTATTTCTCTTAATTTAGAATATTCTACATGGGCTGAGAAAAGCCAAATAAATCAGCTAATATAGTTCTAGCCTCCCTTTTGTGCCTTTCTTTTTAGGCCACAACAGGTCAGGATCTGACAGGTCTGCTACAAGGAAGGAGTAGGGCAATGGTCTCCAAATAATTGCTTACAAGGAAGACCACACAGCTTAGAAATAGGGACAGAAACCCCACCAGTTGAATACATCCAGAACCAGGGGGAACATGGCTCTAAACGTCTGCTTACAATGAGCACCTCCAAGGTCAGAAATCAGTAAGATCGTTCTTCCTCACAGATTGGGCTGATCCAGGGGACACTGATCTACAAACAGTGTTTCTTATTCTCTGCACTTAATATTTTGGGCCCTAATTCTTTCTTGTCAAGGACTGTCCTGTGCAATGTATGATGTTTTGTAGCATTCCTGGCCTCTACTTATTAGATGCCAGTAGCACTCCCCCCCCGGACTCCAACTGTGACCATCAAAAATGTCTCCAGACATGCCAGATGTTCCTTAGGGACCAAATTGCTCTCAGTTGAGAACCACTTGTTTAGAAGACCTTTAGACTCTTCCCAGACTGGGGATGTTAGGATCAATCTTCTTGAACTGACCTGATGTATCTAAAAGAGGGTTTCTGATAGTAATTCTAGAATTACTCACTTGTTTTTATGATCTTTAAGCATAAATGAAAATCAGAAAGGGCATGAGGGTGGGCAGTTTTACAGACTCTCTCCTATTTAGTCAGAGATATTTCTTCTTTTGGACAGGGATATAAATATCTGGGAACAAGTTTCATCTGCATTTGAGTGTAGGGAAACTGGTGAACCTTTAAATACCATAGCTGCCCTTTTTGTATTAATCAGTCTTGATGAAGGCTGTGGCCCTTTTATCATGCTGTTTCTTCTTTTTAAAAAATTACCTCCAAGTATTTGGAAAACATTTTTAAAGTTTTGTAGTCTGACCATTACATTTTCATCATCCTCCAAAAGCCATCAAAAAGTTAACTTCATTATTTGGGGGAAATCCCTACTTATGTAGGCAACTTTCTCTCAGACATACATATGGCTTCTCTTATTCTAGGTTTGGCTTTCTGCCTGGATCAAAAGTAGAAACTGATCTGTATTTGCCTTTGAGAAAGGGATTTGTGATCTGACTTTTGTTTTCCAGTGCTATTGCAACCACATACTACCCAGATGTAAATAGTCTCTCATTCATCCCAATGGAAAATTATACATTGCAGATAAAGTTTTAGTGTGTCTATACAAGGCACCATTGGGACATGTGAAAACAGCAAAAGGAATGAAGTACTATACCAATTAAACGAATATTTTCAGGGATATGTTTTCATTATGCAGAGAATAAAGAATGCAGAGGTTAGAGCAAGACGTAATTTGCATGAAGATATTATTTAGTGCTAGAATAAGTAGTTCATAAAATAAATTTCATACAGGCTAAAATCCATCTCAGTTTCAAAATCATCTTAGGTTCTTGATAGAGCTGTGTATGGTGTCTGGAGCCTATGCTTTCCAGAATTTTGACTCTTGTTTGTTCTCAGAACCCCATTTATTCCAATAGGAGAAAGAAATCTAAGGCGCCAATTAAGGTAGATGAATGTTCAGTGATCTGCTTTGTAGAGGTATCTCAAAGAAGGTAGAGCTAGTAGCCCAATAGTTCTAAGATCTCCTAATCCCATGCATTGGAAATCATTAACTACTTATGAAAAATGGAATGAGATAGACTCAGAGTGGTGGGGGGTTTTTTTGCTTATGTATTTTGTTTTGATAGTGAATGGGGCAAGACTCCTTGTTTTAGATACAGATATAGCCAGAGGCAAAAACAAACAAACAATTGAAAAGCAACTTTTAATATTTAAAATCGCCCCTGTGGCCTGATTACAGATTCATTCCCTGTGGTTCGTTTCCCTTTGGGGTGTTTGAGAGTGAGGAATGCCCTTTCAGGAAGGTCAATGTCACCACCAGAGTTTTGGGTTGAAAGAGCTCTACTATGTATTCTCTTATGTCCTTTTCTTAGGAAATTAAGTGATTATGATCTCATCTCTTGCTTTTTTTGCCCACACTTTTCCATCAGTAACCATCTGAATACATATTCAAGTCTCATTTTGTTGCTTTGCTCACAGTTGTAGGAAATTTCACAGTTATGACTTGTACAAATGTCTTTAACTTATTTTTTATTACTCTTTTTTCCCCTACTTTTCAGATGCTGAGAATTTAATGATAATTGTCTTTGTTTCTTTTTTTAATTTTTTATTAATGTATAGTTGATTTACAATGTGCCAGTCTCTGCTGTATAGCAGTGACTCAGTTATACACTTATAGACATTCCTTTTTTTGTATTCTTTTCCATTATGGTTTATGACAGGATATTAAATATAGTTCCCTGTGCTATAAAGTAGGACCTTGTTGTTTATCCATCCTATATATAATAGTTTACATCTGCTAATGCCAAACTCCCAGTCCTTTTATATCTGTATTTCAAATGAATGTGAGAATTTACTGTTGGTTTCAGGACGTTTCTTTGAGTGACCCATAAGCTACGTTTCTGCTAAATATGAGGGTGTTTTATTACATTCTTTTTTTTTTTTTTTTTTTTGCGGTACGCGGGCCTCTCACTGTTGTGGCCTCTCCCGTTGCGGAGCACAGGCTCTGGACGTACAGTCTCAGTGGCCATGGCTCACGGGCCTAGCCGCTCCGCGGCATGTGGGATCTTCCTGGACCGGGGCACGAACCCGCGTCCCCTGCATCGGCAGGCGGACTCTCAACCACTGCACCACCAGGGAAGCCCCTATTACATTCTTATAAATATCATATATGCAAATTCTATTTTTATAGTAACCATACTGTTATCAGATTTTCACTTTATTTTTCTCTTAGGTTCTTCTTACATGAGGATAGAAAGCTTTTCTGCTCTCAAACTGGCCATGTGGCCCTTTGGAGCAAGTGTTACTTCAGGATAGATGGTTATTGATAAACCAGGCATCAATGATGGTAGCCCCAGGACTGCTTGAATATCCAAGAGCTCAGTGGGAGCATGACAATAATAGGAAGAATGAGACCCACAGAGAAAGTGAGATAGGCAGGTAGGAAGGGGGAGAACTCTGATCCTGATGTCTGCAAAAGCAAGATGGGAGAAATGAATTCTCTTTCTGGTGACACTAGGGAGTGAGAGTATAAATGGGAAAAGCACACAGCAAGGGAGTCCGGGATTATTAGCATATGATAAAGTTAAAATAAAGTCTTCTCTACAGAATCGGTCCCTTGTACCCTAGTTGACCTAGCCTCACACCATGAGGAATCTGATAGACTGACAAAAGGGCAGATTGCCAGCTTCTTATACAAACTACTTATGTTCATATTAGTATATAAAATATCCTGGTCTACATTTCATGTATTCCCAGGAGTGTTGGAAGAACAGCCAGTTTAGCAAAGGTCTATGAAATAAAAAATTTCCACAGAAATTCATCTAAGAGGGCACTGACATGGGTCTTACACCAAGAATTTCACCTTATTGGTGGTGAGCCATTCCAGGCTTCTGTGTAACCTCTTCTACATATACTTCTGGGACGTGCTGCCTGTTTTGTTTACCACTATACCTCTAGTGTCCTGAACAGTACTTAGCACATATCAGGCCCGCGATAAATATTGTTGAAAGACACCAGAGATTTTAAGTATCTCACTCAAGATCATACAGCTCAATCTAGCAATCATCAAAACAAAAATTCCAATCCAGATCTATCTGGCTCCAAATTCATGCATTTTATGTTCACTCATGCATAATGTAATTCAATTAATATACCCTTCTTACCATTTTTAGCAAACCAATTATGCAGTACATCAAACAGTACACAAAAGCTCTGATTAAAATGTCATGTAATATTCAATACATATAAATAATTGATGTGACTTTATGAAGCAAAATAATACCAACATGGTGAACTCACTGTTTAGATTAAAAACTAGAATGTTATTGACATCAGTGAGTTATGTGTGTATTCCTCCAAAATTCCATTCTTCTCCTACCATTCCAGGTAACTAATATATTATTCCCTATGCATTTTTTTATTTTGTAAATATGATCATTTTATTAGAATTGCGACCTAAAACCTATGTAGTGGTAATTATTATTTCAAGTTCTGGGTTTTATTTTTATTAAAATTTTTTTTTTCAATTTTATACTGGAGTATAGTTGATTTACAGTGTTGTGTTAGTTTCAGGTCTACAGCAAAGTGATTCAGTTACGTACACACACACACACACACACACATACATATATATATATATGCTTTTTCAGATTCTTTCCCCATTTAGATTATTACAAAATATTGAGTAGAGTTCCTTGTGCTATATAGTAGGTCCTTGTTGGTTATGTATTTTATGTATAGCAGTGTGTATATGTTATCCAACCTCCCAATTTATCCTAATTTACCCCAACCTCCTAATTCATCCCTTCCCCCCCCCCACCTTTCACCTTTGGTAACCATAAGTTTGTTTTTGAAGTCTGTGAGTCTGTTTCTATTTTGTAAATAAGTTCATTTGTATGTTCTTTTTTTTTAGGTTCCACATATAAGTGATATCATGATATTTGTCTTTCTCTGACTTACTTCATTTAGCATGATAATTTCTAGTTCCAACCATGTTGCTGTACATGGCATTATTTCATTCTTTTTTATGGCTGAGTAATATTCCACTGTATATGTGTACCATATCTTCTGTATCCATTCATCTGTTGATGGACATTTAGGTTGCTTCCATGTCTTGGCTATGGTAAACAGTGCTGCAGTGAACATTGGGGTGCATGTATCTTTTCTTATTATGGTTTTCTCTGGATATATGCCCAGGAGTGGGATTGTGGGATCATACGGTAGCTCTATTTTTAGTTTTTTAAGGAACCTCCATACTGTTCTCCATAGTGGCTATAGCAATTTACATTCCCATCAACAGTGTAGGAGGGTTCCCTTTTCTCCACACCCTCTCCAACATTTTATTCCAACATTTACATAATTCTCCAACATTTGGAGAATTTTGATGATAACCCTTCTGACTGGTATGAGGTGATACCTCATTATAGTTTTGATTTGAATTTCTCTAATACTTAGAGATGTTGAGAATCTTTTCATGTGCTTTTTGGTCATCTGTATGTCTTCTTTGGAGAAATGTCTGTTTAGGTCTTCTGGCCATTTTTTTTTTTATTGGGTTGTTTTTTTTTTATATTGAGCTGCATGCGCTCTTTGTAAATTTTGGAGCTTAATCCCTTGTCAGTTGCATCATTTGCAAATATTTTCTCCCATTCTTTGGGTTGTCTTTTCATTTTGTTTATGGTTTCCTTTGCTGCACAGAAGGTTTTGAGTCTAATTAGGTCCATTTATTTTTGTTTTTATTTCCATTACTCTAGGAGACAGATCAGAAAAGATATTGCTGCAATTTATGTCTAAGAGTGTTCTGCCTACCCTTTCCTCTAGGAGTTTTATAGTATCCAGTCTTACATGTAGGTCTTTAATCCATTTTGAGTTTGCGTATGGTGTTAAAGAATGTTCTAATTTCATTTTTTACATTTAGCTGTCCAGTTTTCCCAGCACCATTTATTGAAGAGACTGTCTTTCCTCCATTGTACAGTCTTGCCTCCTTTGTCATAGATTAATTGACTATAGGTGCATGGGTTTATCTCTGGGCTTTTTATCCTTTTCCATTGATCTGTATTTCTGTTTTTGTGCCAATACCATACTGTTTTGATGACGGTGGCTTTGTGGTATAGTCTGAAGTCAGGGAGCCTGATTCTTCCAGCTCCCTTTTTCTTTCTCAAGATTGCTTTTGTTATTCGGGGTCTTTTGTGTCTCTATTCAAATTTTAAGATTTTTTTTGGTTCCAGTTCTGTGAAAAATGCCATTGGTAATTTGATAGGGATTGCATTGAATCTGTAGATTGCCTTGGGTAGTATAGTCATTTTGACAGTATCGATTCTTCAAATCCAGGAACATGGTATATCTTTCCATCTGTTTGTGTCATCTTCAATTGCTTTCAACAGCATCTTATAGTTTCAGAGTACATGTCTTTTGCCCCCTTAGGTAGGTTTATTCCTAGGTATTTTATTCTTTTTGATGTGATGGTGAATTGGATTGTTTCTTTAATTTCTCTTTCTGATCTTTAATTGTCAGTGTATAGAAATGCAGATTTCTGTGTATTAATTTTGTGTCCTACAACTTTACTGAATTCATTGATGAGCTCTAGTAGTTCTCTGGTAGCATTTTTAGGATTTTCTATGTATAGTATATCATCTGTAAACAGTGACAGTTTTACTTCTTCTTTTCCAATTTGGATTCCCTTTATTTTTTTCTTCTCTGATTGCTGTGGCTAGGACTTCCAAAACTATGTTGAATAAAAGTGGAGAGAGTGGACATCCTTATCTTGCTCCTGATCTTGGAGGAAATACTTTCAGCTTTTCACTGTTGAGTATAATGTTAGGTGTAGGTTTGTGGTATATGGCCTTTATTATGTTGCAGTATGTTCCCTCTATGCCCACTTTCTGGAGAGTTTTTAGCATAAATTGTTGAATTTTCTCAAAAGCTTTTTTCTGCAACTATTGAGATGAACATATGGTTTTTATTTTTCAATTTGTTGATGTGGTGTATCACACTGACTGATTTGTGGATATTGAAAACTTACATCCCTGGGATAAATCCCACTTGATCATGGTGTATGATCCTTTTAATGCATTGTTAATTTGGTTTGCTAGTATTTTGTGGAGGATTTTTCTGTGTTCATTGGTGATAACTGGGCTGTAATTTTCTTTTTTTGTGGTATCTATTTCTGATTTTGGTATCAGGGTGATGGTGACCTCATGGAATGAGTTTGGGAGTGTTCCTTCCTCTGCAATTTTGGGAATAGTTTCAGAAATGTTATAGGTGTTAACTCTTCTCTAATGTTTGATAGAATTTGCCTGTGAAGGCATCTGGTCCTGAGCTTTTGTTTGTTGGGAGTTTTTAAATCGCAGTTTCAGTGCTTCTGATTGGTCTGTTTATTTTTTTCTGTTTCTTCCTGGTTCAGTCTTGGGAGATTGTACCTTCCTAAGTATTTGTCCATTTCTTCTAGGTTGTCCATTTTATAGGCATAGAAACACATATTTCTATGGTGTAAGTTGTAACTTAGCCTTTTTTCATTTCTAATTTATTGACTTGAGCCCTCTTTTGTTCTTGATGAGTCTGGCTAAAGCTTTCCCAATTTTATTTATATTTTCAAAGAACCAGCTTTTAGTTTCATTGATCTTTTCTATTGTTTTCTTCATCTCTATTTCATTTATTTCTGCTCTGAACCTTATGATTGCTTTCCTTCTACTAACTTTGGGTTTTGTTTGTTCTTCTTTCTCCAGTTGCTTTACGGGTAAGGCTAGGTTGTTTGAGATTTTTCTTGTTTCCTGAGGTAATACTGTATTGCTATAAACTTCCATCTTGGAACTGCTTTTGCTGTGTCCCATAGGTTTTGGATCATTGTGCTTTCATTTTCGTTTCTCTCTAGGTATTTTTTGATTTTCTCTTTGATTTCTTCAGTGATCCATTTGTTGTTTAGTAGCATATTGTTTAGCCTCCACATGTTTGTGTTTTTTACAGTATTTTTTCCTGTAATTGATTTCTAATCCCGTGGTGTTGTGGTCAGAAAAGATGCTTGATATGATTTGATTTTCTTAAATTTACCAAGGCTCACTTTGTGGCCCAACATGTGATCAATCCTGGAGAATGTTCCATATGCACTTGAGAAAACGGGTATTCTGCTGCTTTTGGATGGAATGCTCTATAAATACGAATTAAATCTATCTGGTCTATTTTGTCATTTAAGGCCTGTGTTTCCTTCTTGATTTTCTGTATGGAGAAAGTGGGATGTTAAAGTTCCACACTATTATTATGTTCCTGTTGATTTCTCCTTTTATGGCTGTTAGTATTTGCCTTATATATTGAGGTGCATATATATTTACAATTGTTATATCTTCTTCTTGGATTGATTCCCTTGATCATTATGTAGTATCCTTCTTTGTCTCTTATAACAGTCTTCAAAGTTTATTTTGTCTGATATGAGTATTGCTATTCCAGCTTTCTTTTGATTTCCATTTGTATGGAATATCTTTTTCTCTCCCCTCACTTTCAGTCTCTACATGTCCCTACATCTGAAGTGGGTCTCTTGTAGGCAGCATATATACAGGTCTTGTTTTTGTATCCATTCAGCCAGTCTGTGTCTTTTGGTTGGAGCATTTTAGCCATTTACATTTAAGGTAATTATTGATATGTATGTTCTTATTGCCATTTTGTTAATTGTTTTGGATTTGTTTTTGTAGGTCTTTTTTATTCCCATCTTCTTTTGTTCTCTTGTGATTTTATGATTATCTTTGGTGTTGTATTTTGATTCTTTTTTCTTTTTTGTGTATCTATTGTAGATTTTCAGTTTGCAGTTACCATGAGGTTTTGGTATAGCAGCCTGTATATAGACAAGATTATTTTAAGTTGCTGGTCTTTAATTTCAAATGCATATCCAATATCCTGCATTTGTTCTCTCCTCACAATTGCTGGTTTTGATATCATATTTGTATGTGGATGATTTCCTACCTTTACTGTATGTTTGCCTTTACTGATGAGTTTTTCCATTTGTAATTTTATTGTTTCTAGTTGTGGCCTTTTCCTTTCTGCCTAGAGAAGTTCCTTTACCATTTGTTGCAAAGCTCATATTGTGGTGCTGAATTCTCTTAGCTTTCACTTGCCTGTAAAACTTTTGATTTTTCTGTCAAATATGAATGAGAGCCTTCCTGGATAGAGTATTCTTGGGTGTAGGTTCTTCCCTTTCATCACTTTAAATATATCATGCCATTCCCTTCTGGCCTGCCTAGGAATCAGCTGATCACCCTATGGGAGTTCCCTTGTATGTTATTTGTTGCTTTTCCCTTGTTGCTTTTAATAGTTTTTCTTTTGTCTTTTATTTTTGTCAGTTTGATTATTATGCGTCTCAGCATGTTCCTCCTTGGGGTTATTCTGCCTGGGACTTTCTGCACTTCCTGGACTTGGGTGACTGTTTCCTTTCCCATGTTAGGGAAGTTTTCAGCTATTCTCTCTTCACATCTTTTCTCAGGTCCTTTCTCTCTCTCTGCTTCTGGGACCCGTATAATGCAAATGTTGGTGTGTTAAATGTTGTCCCAGAGGTCTCTTAAACTGTCCCCCATTCTTTGCATTCTTATTTCTGTATTCTATTCGTGGCAGTGATTTTTACCATTCTGTCTTCTAGCTCACTTATCCATTCTTCTGCCTCATTCATGCTGCTCTTGATTGCTTCTAGTGTATTTCTCATTTCAGTTATTGTATTGTGCATCTCTCTTGGTTTGTTCTTTACTTTCTCTAGGTCTTTGTTAAACATTTCTTGTATCTTCTCAATCTGTGCCTTGTCTTTCTGAGATCTTGGATCATCTTTACTGTCATTACTCTGAATTTTGTTTTGCATAGATTGCCTCTCTCCACTTCACTTAGTTGTTCTTTGAGGTTTTATCTTGTTCCTTCATCTGGACTATATTTTTCTGCTATCTCATTTTGTCTAACTTTCTGTGATTACAGTTTCCATTTCATAGGGCACAATGGTGTGGTTCCTCTTGCTTCTGATGTCTACCCCTTGGTGGGTGAAGCTGGTCTAGAGACTTGTGCAGGCCTCCTGGTGGGAGGGACTGGTGCCTGCCCACTGGTGGGTGGAGCTGGGTCTTGTCCCTCTGGTGGGCAGGGCCGTGGCAGCAGGTGTGTTTAGAGGCAGGTTGTGGGCTAAGGACGACTTTAGGAAGCCTGTCTGCTGAAGGGTGGGCTGTGTTCCTGCCCTGTTGATTGTTTGGCCTGAGGCATCCCAGCACTGGAGCCTACAAGCTGTTGGGTTGGTCCAGGTCTTGGTGCTAATGTCCCAAGCAAGATGTCAGCCTTCTGATGAGTATTTCCAGATATGTTCTCTACCAGCTTTTATGTTCAGAGAACCACAGCCACCCCCCACCTTCCCAGGTGACCCTCGGAGACCAGCACTTAGGTCTGGCCCAGGCTCCTATGAAGTCACTGCTTTTTCCCCGGGACCTGCTGCACATGAGGCCTTGTGTGCACCCTCCAAGAGTAGTGTTTCCACCTTCCCCAGTCCTTGGAGTTCCTGTAATCAAGCCCCACTGGCCTTCAAAGCCAAATGCTCTGCGTGCTCCTCCTCCTGATGTCAGACCCCCAGGCTGGGGAGTCTGACTTGGGGCTCAGAACTCTCACTCCTGTGGGGAACCTCTGCAATACAATTATTCTTCAGTTTGTGGGTCATCCAACTGGCATGTATGGGATTTTATTTTATCACAGATGCACCCCTCCTATCATCTTGTTGTGGGTTCTTTTTTGTCTTTGGATGTAGAATATCTTTTTTGGTAGGTTCCAGTCTTTTTTGTCGATGGTTGTTCAGCAGATAGTTGTGATTTTGGTGTTCTCATGAGAGGAGTTGAGCTCAAGTCCTTCTACTTCCCCACCTTGTCTCCAACTCCTGTCCCTTTCCCTCTTAAACAAAATCTTCACATATGTAGCAATCCCTAAGTAAAATTAAAAGTAAAATGTATAGCATATAACTTAGGTAATTACATAATTATGCATGTATATGCTTTATATAATTTCATAATATGTAATTTTCTTCAACTTGCTTTTTTGCACCCAACATTGTTTCTATGATTCATCTATTGTGTTCCAGGAGGTATAGGTCACTCATTTTCACAGCTATATAGCATTCTATTATATGTGACTATGCCATAATCAATTTATCCAGTTTCTTTTTGGTCACTGCTTCTGTTACCTGATTTTTTTATTGTTTTAATTATTATTGTCATTTATACAATTCTTATACTTATCTTCTGGGACTCATGTGCAAGTTTCTCTAGGTTTTTGTTTCTGGGAGTAAAATTCCTCAGTTATAGGTACATTCATGTTTAGATTTACAAAATGATTGTTTTTCAAATTAGATGTTTCAATTAATGTCCCCTAAAGCTGTATATATATATATTTTTATCACTCTGCTTCCTTGCCAGCAATTGATATCAGAATTCAATTTTTTTTAATAGAAATAAAATGTATTTCATTGTGACATTAATTTGCACTTCTCTGATTACTAATGAGGCTGAATCATTAGTATTTTCTCTCATTTGAAATGCCTGTTTGGTCATTTATGAGGTTGTTGGTTTGTGTGTGTTTTGTTTATGGGAGAAGGGTAGTTCTTTTTCATGTTGCTTCATAAGCATAACTATACTTAAGGGATACTAATCCTTTGTTGAATCTATATGTTGCAAATAATTTGTGGC
This sequence comes from Physeter macrocephalus, assembly GCF_002837175.3. Lineage (NCBI taxonomy): Eukaryota > Metazoa > Chordata > Mammalia > Artiodactyla > Physeteridae > Physeter > Physeter macrocephalus. The sequence continues at coordinate 30,245,852 of NC_041228.1, read as the reverse complement.
ATGGACTCTCTTTCCTTTATGGTGGCTTTTGATAAACAGAAGTTTTTCTATTATAATTGAGTTTAGCAATAATTTTTCATTTAAGGTTGACATTTACCCTATTCTGTGATCATAAAAATTTTCTTCTAAATTTTCTTCTGAAAGTTTAAATAATTTAATTCCAAAGGGAAACTTTTTAGTCAACCTGGAATTTATATATATGTATTATATAAACAAAAAAATAATTTTATTTTTTTTAACATAGCTCCTTTCTCCAGTGATATCACCTTTGCCATTATCAAGTACTATTAAGCTGTTTTGGGGCTTTCTAATCTATTGAATATTCTATACCGATGGCCAATTGGTCTCTCCCTGAATAAATATCACATTTTATTCATTGGTATAGCTTGATAACAAAGCTTGGTATCTGGCAGCACAATTTTTCCCAACTTATTCTTCTTCAGTTATGCGTTACCTGTTATTGGGACTTTGCTTTTTCAAGTAAGTTTTAGAATTAACTCATTTCCTCAAAAATCCTGTTACATTTTGATTAAATATGTAGTGAAATTTAAGAACTTTATTATATTGAGTTATCCCCTCCTGCCATCTATGAACCTGGTCTATTTCTTTTTATATTTCTGTGTTCTAAAAATAGCTTTCAATAAAATTAAGTCTTTGTTCCTTAGCTTTTTGCAAATCATCTTTTAAAATATCTATTTCATTGTATTTTTTATATTATTAATAATATATATTTTAAGTTATGCTTTAAAATTGTAGCTGGTGTATATTAACACATTAATTTTTAAATATTATATTCAGGCACTTTGATAAGTATTAATTCTAATATTTTGTTGGTATAGTCTTTGGGTTTCCATGTAGACAATTATATCATTTGTTAATAGTGACATTTTATTTTTTTTCCATATTTGTTGTAACTCTTATCTTACAAACTGTATAGGACCTCCAGTACATATGGCTACTAAGCACCAGAAATGTAGCTAGTATGAGTGAGCAGCTGAATTTTTAACTTAATTTTATTAAGTTTAAATAGTAATTTGTGGCTAATAGATACTGTATGGGACTGTGTAGATCTATCAATAGTATTTTTATTCTGTTTTTTTAACAAAAGTTTTCATCATTTAACAAAGAAGTTATCAGTTTATTATTTTTACATTTTTAGATTAATTTACATGTTTAACAGTTTCTTTGATCAACATTTCTTCCATTTCATAACTTATATCTAAGTACATCTTTTAGAATGTACATTAGTAAATGTTTGTTGGTGGTAAACTCAGTTTTTCTTTTTGTAAATCTTTATTAAAATAATGACCTTGAGAATAGAATTTTTGTAACACAATTCGTTCATAATTATGTCTCCCAATATTTTGAAGATATTGCTCTAAGGACTTTTGACCTCCCTTGAAGTTGTTCAGAAGTATACTGTTTGTTAGACTAAATTTTCTTTATTATAGTTCTGTTTTTTCCCTTTTTCCCTCTGGGTGACTTTCAGATACTTCTTTTATTGTGGGTGTTCTGAAGTTTTATGTTTTACATATAGATTTTCCTGTGATTATTATGGTTCTGTCTATCATAATTCTCATAAGGCTCTCATGTTCATAAGACTCAGCAATTCTCAGCCCAATTCTCAATTATTCCATTATTGCCTCTCTGTATTATTTTCTCAAGGACTACAATTAAATGGAGTTTGACCTTCTTGTGTTTATTCTGTCTTCAGTGATTCTTAACCTTTCTTTTATATTTTCATGCCCTCATCTCTCAACTGAAAATTCTTTAGTTCTTGCTTCTAGTTCATTGTCTCTTTAGCTGTGTCTAATATGTTATTTAATATAGCGATTGAGCTTTTAACTTCAATAAATATTTTTTATTTATAAAGCTTCTACTTGATCCTTAATTACAATCTGCTTGGTCATTTTTAATAATTTCTTGTTTCTTACTGATTTTTACTGTTTCTTAAATTTTTTAGACTTTTATAACATCATTTTATATTTTCTATCAGCTAATTTTAATATCTCCAGGTTTTGACAGTTTTATTTTTTGTTGTTTCTCATGACTTTCACTCATGAAGCCTATACTATTTATTGTTAAGTAATTTTTTAAAAAACTGTAAGTTTTATTTTAATTACACAACTTTGGAGAATTCTGAAGGTCTAATGTAGGGTGGCTTTCTGCCACAGAAGATTTGCATTTGCTTCACTGAGCCAAAGGTATGTATACCTACAACCACTTTAGCGCCTATGGAGCATCCTGCCTTAATATTCAGCATCCCTACCTCGCAGAGAATGGCTTAGGTGTCTCCTGAGCCCAGGACTGCTATTAGAATTGGGGAAGCTTGACTTTTGTATTTGTTTCCTGGCACTATTCAGGGTTTAGCTTCCTGTTCTTTTTATTCTTCCCCCCACATATCTTTTCTCTTCCTTATCTTAACCTTTGGAGATTGTCTATGTTTGTTTGTTTTTGTGCTCAACTCTAATTTAAAAAACAAGTATGTTGTATTATGCAGGATCAACTTGCATTGCCATAGGAGGACCATTTGGAACACCTATCCTGCTAACATCAAAAGTCAGTGCATGGCTTTTATTTGATAGCAAATAGGCTTCTTCTAGAGCCCTACAGCATTTCTGGATTAGAGAGTGCTTATTATAGAGCTTCTAGCAGTGGTATTAAATTGATTCACTTTATTTTCCCTGTATTCCAGACTTTTTTGAGCTTCATAAAAATCCAATTATGTTATCAGATCATTAAACTGATTATTTTACTAAAATATGAACAAAATACTAAATTCTATATGAAAAGCAGACATAGGTTTCACACTTATGGTCTTCCTTGGGAAAATAGTTTCCAAGAAGGTTGTAGATATACTTTTCTGGCCCATATTGTCTAAGATTACAGAGAAAGACAACACATGGAAAGAGTACTAAATTTGGGGTCAGAGTAATGACCGTAATTTCAGGTTAGACACTATGCATATGATTTTCAATGATGTAATTAACTTCTGTGTACCTGTATTTCCTCATTTGTATAATGGAGATAATTTCTATTTCACAGTTATTATAAGAATTAAAGCCAACAAAATAGTACATGTGGAATTACCTATGACAATTTCCAGTGAGGAGAGCAGAATATGCCACCCCCAAATATTTCTCTTTGACATAAAACTTATCTTGATCTGGTTATTTTTAAGACACAGGAGAAGCTCTGAAAATTGAGTAGAAGTTGTCCGTTTTATAAGCAACATGCACATTTATAAGGGAAATGTCCATTTAGAAGTGTGTCTCCCTTTCTGTACGAGGCAGAGAAGGATCACTAAATCTCTAGACACTCTTATTCAATGGAAAAGGCAACTATACCCCTGTTTATTTTGCTTTGCCTGATAACCTTCCATAAGCGGCTATTCCTTCCTTTCCCAACATCTTCCTTTGTCTTGAGCTGGTATGTAAGGTGTGGTTTGGACCATTTTGGGGAGTTACTCAGTTTTCCATGTTATTAAACTTCTGTTTTTCTCCTGTTAATCTGTCTTTTAGTACAGGGGGTCTCAACCAAGAACCTAGAAGTGTAGAGGGAAAATTAGTTTTCCTCCCCACCAGTTTGGTGACCCATGATGGGACCTGCTGAGACACCATACTCACTCCAGAGCCTGCAGATGGGATCCTGGAAGACTGGTAGAAGCTGGCAAAAAGTAAAAATTCTTACCAAAGTCAGCTCTCCCAAATCTCTCTCTCTATGCCCAGTTTAAAGGAGAAGGTAAAAAGTTATTGTCCCTTCCTTTCTAAATTTAGATTAGCAGGAACAAATATTTGTGTGAACTAGTTTCTTGCGTATAGCAACTGGTAAAGATTTTTGTTATTGCTCTTGTTTTCTCTTTCCTCCCAGAAATGGTCATTGTTTTGTCTCTGTCTTTTGTGTCCTTTGTTATAAGGAGGAGAACCATGGGCAAGATGAAATTGTCCTTGTGTCTTATTTTATGTTTTGAGAGCTTGGCTTTGTGGCCAGTGAGGATATTCTCTCTGCCAGCTAAAACAGTCTGAGGGTCCATGACATGAACTGACAAGCCGCATTCTCATTCTCTTTGTCCACTAGGGCTGGCTCACAGGGAATTTGTCTTAAGGGGTCCTGGTCCATAAAGGGCCTTTGTCATCTCAGCCTTTATTGTCTCATTAGTGCTGAAAAGTCCCATTCCAGTTGTACATGCCCAGTGTCACAGATTAGCAGGTCTAGAAGTAGAGGCATTTCATGTTCTGGGAGACCAAAGACGCTGTTTTCCCTCCCACCTTTCTTAATACCTGAGGCAGTGAAGGTCTCTTTGCTTTCTTAGGCCAACTCTGGGAGTGAACATTTTGGATTATGGGGGCTGCATCTTCTGCACTATCTATCTTTTGTGATGCCTTTTGTGTCCATAGTTAAGTCAATAAAAGGCTTATTGGTTTGAGTCACTACTGAGATAAATATATTGAAGATTCTACTTGTCAATGGCCAGAGGAGGGATCTTTTGAACTGGAAAAACTTCTATATTTGAAAAAAGTTGTAAACAACTGTCTTATTGATACCTATGGAAAGATAACATTGAAAAGAAGACACAAAAGAGTATGGCATCTAGCCTTAGGGATTTCCTTAACAAGATGAAATTATATAAACCCCCTCTTTTTCTTACTTCCAGTTTCAAAAGATCCTACCAAATGTATAGAAGAGTTGAAAAGATCAGTGGACATTCACAGTGCTACTTACAGGGGACCTTGAATGGCTGCTAAGGGGTGTTCTTTCATTATATTACTGTAGTTTACAGAAAAGCCAGATGGCCCCCTGGGGAAAACACCTCTTACAGAGGTAACAGATGAACAGAATTTCTCCCAGGCCCTCTTACACATGATCAGGAAATGGCTCAGCTGGAGGTTGACGTTAAGAAGCTGACAGAAGCAATAGCAGAGCTTTTCATCCTAAGGTGAACTGGTTGAGGTTGAATTGAACACGCAGAAAAAAAGGTAAGCATTTATACAGACTTTACAAAAGCATACCACATTAAACCCTGAAGTTCCAAAACATAGGATTCTTTTGATTTCCATCTTGGTTGGAAATCTTGTTGATATAAAAGAAGGAAATTGAAGATAATGTATTTGGATGGGCAGACCTTGATATAATTCAGACCACAATCCAAGTCCTTGAGGAATTAAAAACAATTGCTTTGTCTTTAAAATCTTTACAAAACCAGAATGTAGCTCTAGAAGCAATTCCGAGTCCACCTATCCTTACCAATCCCCAAATCTCCCCTATTGATCTCCAAATGCTTGCAGATATTGTGAAAGATTAGGACACTGGAAACAGAATGGTCCTGCACTTATTTTTAAATAGTAATTTCCCTAGACCTCTAATAGTGTCCCCAAAATTTCGTCTTGGCGAAAACTTGTACACTTTCTCTGTGCCTACCTCGTCTTCTCTAGGAGCTGACAGCCATTTTAGGTAAATCATTCTCATCTAGAGGGGAAAAAAAGCTATTTAGAAATTGGGCAGATAAGCAATCTGAAGTGTCTTCTCCACAAATATTAGTTAAAAAAGCTTCAGCCATCTGAGCAGGTAAACTTATTCCAGCTGCCAGAAACACAATTTGGATCCAATTGTTTTTTGTTTTAAAATAAATTAGTGAGTTTTGTATTGTACCTGACTCAGGGCTAGAAGTTTAGAATAAAAGCTCTACTATTTCTCTTTGTATCTCTCTATATGATCACGTGTGTCTATATATGTATGTTGTAGATGTCTTATTTTTCTGTCTCTAGATGGTACTGTCAAAATTAATTTGTAAAAACTATTTGGTTGGCTTGAAGGAAAACGCTGTATGGATTGGGTATTCCAAAACTCACAGAAATATAGAAACTAATGTTTTTCAAGTACATGTGATCTGGAATAATATTTGGTAAATGAGAGCTAGTTGAAGTTTGTTGGTTTAATTAAAATAGAAACGTCTTCAGTATTATTAGCATTAAATATAATGCAGAGGTGCAACTTTTATTCTACCTGGGTTTACTACTCAGCTAAGCTCATGTTATATCTGTTACAAAAGTTGTCAGCAAGAGAAAAATAGGATGATGGCTAATAATTTTGCTAATATTTTATGAAACTTTCATAAAGAATCAAAATATGATTATTAATAACAAATGAAATAGTTGAAGGTAGACTAGACGTTTATAAATAAACTTTTCAACAATGATGAGGCTTTATAAGATATGTCTCCTTTAAAATCTTTGTAAGCTTCCAAAGTCTTTTTAGTAACTTGACACCTTAAAATTTTGCTAAATTAAAGGATATAAATTCATTGAAATCTACATCATTTCTAAATAAGAAAATTTAACATTAGTACCTCTGTAATTAAACCAAAAATGTTTGGGTCTATTAGTAAAAGTAAACATGTCTCATGCCACATTGAAAAACTGTACTATAAAAAAGGCATATACTTCTAGAAATTATGAAATGTATTCATAAATTTACCAATCTAAAGAACACTGTTGTAACAGGCCATTCGCAATTGCTTACTTCTGAGTTTTCACTAGAAATTAACGTTTCTACAGGTTCAGAATTCTAATGTAATTAAAACTACTGGCAATAGTAAGAGAAACGATTCCATCTTTGTATGCAAGGAAAGTAGGGTATGTTATTGGGTAACAAAGTATGAGATACGGAGATGCATTTTTGTTCAGGGCAATGAAAGAATTTTGTCTTCAAAAACAACCAGCTACTTCAGAATGGAAAAGATGAGAATAAATAACAAATCTAAATGGATATTAAAAGTTCTGAAGAGAGAATCTTGTGTTGTTAAGCTGGATAAAATTGAATTGTTATAAGGATTTTTAAAATAAGCTTTAATATCAATATTGTACTTCTGTAAAACTAAAACTTAATTTTTTTTCACCTGCTAAAAGGACAAAGTTTTTTTACCAGAAGGGTAAACCTGCAGGTGCAGGAACCTCAGGATATCTTTATTAAATACCTAATTGCTTGCACCATATAGGTCTAACTTTGGGAGCCCACCTGCAAGACTGCCTCCTGAAATGAGACACAAGTGTTTAACTGAACTGACCTATTTCACGACTAATACTGGTTCAATGAGCTAGATATGGAGCAGTCTTTCAACTCAGCTTCTGTACTATGAAATTCCTTGGGGAAATTTCAACAGCTGGGCTGGAGGTGAACAGAATATGCCACCCTGAAATATGCCTCTTTGGCATATGGATTTTCTTGAGCTGGTTATTTTTAAGAAACAGCAGACACAGGAGAAGCTCTGAAAACCAGTAGAAGTTATGCTTTTGTAAGAGACATTCACATTAATAAGGTAAACCTTCTTTTATAAGGGAAGTCTCTTCCTCTGTACCAGGAAGAAAAGAATGACTGAATCTCTAGAAATTCTGATCAATGGACAAGGTAACAACTGAAATTCACATGATAACCATTCCCTTGTTTACTGTGCTTTGCCTGGTAACCACATAACTGGCTTCTTTGCCCTACTCCCAACATCTTCTTTTGTCCTTATCTGGAGATGGTATTTAAGGTAGTGACTTAGGCCATTTTGCAGAGTTAGTGTTTCTGGGTATTTCCTAGGTATATCTTCCATGTATACTCAGATTTCCATGGGTCTCTCCCAGGTATACATGTTAGTAAACTTCTATTTTTCTCCTATTAATGTCTTTTATTACAGGGGTGTCTCAGCCAAAAACCTAGAAAGGCAGAGGGAAAATTATTTTCCCTCCCCTACACAAGCACATAGTGGGTACTTAGTATTATTTTTCCTTTCCTTCTCATGGCATCTTTGAGCTAATATGGTTAAATGTATGATTTCAAAAGATATATCTTGAATTCTCATTGATATTCATTCACTTCTAGAGGATCTATCAGCCTTATCTCTGTATTTAAGTTGAGTTAATTTTTAAAAAATAGAGCAGACTCTAACTCCTACCTATACAAATTAAGCTACTTTCAAGAAATGGGAACTTAAGTCTGATTGTACTTAAAAATATGAACAATGCTTATGTAACTTTAGTTAGGCAACATCTGGAGCTGATTTCCTAACTTTGATTAAGAGAACCAGCCTGATGAATCCCAGATGTTTAAACATGGCTGTGTTTCTTACACTCACTAGATTATGAGAGTGAATACATGGAAGGAAGGGAAACATTTATAAGAACTAGGTGTCAAAGTGGCCAAGAGGGGTTTTGGGGTGTTGGCTTAGTTGCCGGGTGGGGGGGTTGTCTTTCTAAATGAACATCCCCTTTAAAGTTTTATGCATGTTATTAAGACAAAGGCCCAATCTTTGATAACCTCAATAGTATGTCATAATAGTTTCACTCATATTTATTCCTGCAGAAATATATTTTTGAGCATCTAAAGTCCTGTGGTTAAATAATAAACAAACAAACATTCTCTGCCTTGGAGTCACTCAGTTTAGTGAAGGAGTCAGGCATGTGAACAGTAATTAGAATCAATTACAACTGCTGTACTGAAGGACTGAGTTCAGAAAGTAACCAGGTCTTCCAAGGAAGATAGGATGGTTTCAAAGAGAAGGAAGCACTGGGCTCAAGATTTCTATGCATTACTTCTATCAGCTGCATTTAGCTGTGCTAATATAATTCAGCTTCCATATAATTGTATGTTCCATTAGATCATGGGGCCATTTATGTGTCATAAAAAATACATTAAAAACAGCGATTTCTGAAACTGTAAAACTATTTTGATAATCCAATCCAGTGTCACAGTGGTAAAAACCTGATTATTAATCATGTTGACTTCCCATCATTTGGTAAAGCTTTTAGAAAAACAATATTTTAATCTTTCTTTCTTTCCCAAAAATTGTGCTTTTAAGTAAAAGAATGCTTTTGCCTTTTGCAATCTTTTTCTTACTCTAATGCATGCCCAGTGTTATGGACAGAAACAGAAAATCAGAAATGTTCTGAGTTCAAAATTTCTTTAGAAATTTTTTTTGCGAAAGGTGTAGTAGTTGTTTTGTGACATACTTTAGTTCTCATAAAACCTGCTCCATTTTTCCCCCCAAGGAAATATCAACTCTGGGTGAAAAGAAACAAAATGTGTACCCTAAGGAGAATAACCCAAATGCCCTATTGACAGCAATTTTGTAAAGAATTAAAATGCATTGTTATGCTTTCAGAGGTAGAGAGGGATTAAGTATAAAATATTAGCCTGATGACAGGAATAAAAAAGGCTACCTCATTCTTACACAAAGGTTTTCAGTAAAAATTAATGTCCCATCAGGCTCAAATGTACTTCAACTCCTTTCTTTACCCCGCTATGACTGGCAGTTTCTTGCTTTTGTTCTGTATTCAGTGTCTCAGTACCTCTTTCTCTATCACCTGTTGAACCTGAACTTCCCATTTACTCCTGTACGTTCTTTGTCTCAGTACCTCTTTCTCTATCACCTGTTGAACCTGAACTTCCCATTTACTCCTGTACGTTCTTCCTCTGAATTAACCAATATTGTCCACTCTGACAAATATACCAGAGAACCTCTACCAATCGACCTGGGCTGTTCCCTCTTCTTCGACAGTCTCCTGAGCTTTCAGCTCTTCACCCAGCAAATGCCTACTTATCTTTCACAACCTGGTTTTAAATATCAGTTCCCCAGGAAGGACTTCCCCACTCGTTCTAGGCTTGCTAAAATCCATTCACTACCGCATATGCCCACATAACCATATCACATGATCTTTATCACATCTGTTTGCATGCTGAGTGTCTGTCTTTCTCACCTGATTATAAGTTCTAGGAGAGCAGGAACTTTTTGTATTTATATCCATCGTTGTATTTTCAGCTCATTGCATTCATGCAGCAGATACCTGCTGCAAAGAAAACATTCAAAATCTTTGAATGTACTATTTAATTTTTTTGCTTTAATATTGATAAAGATTGAGTCATATGATGAAGTCATGTCACACAGGAGCTCTTTGGTCCTCACCCCAATCTCAATTTGTTCTTACTTAAGCTCCTCATTCAGTAAATGGTACCACTCAGCTGCTCAAGTGGAAAGTATTGGTCATTTTGATTACCCTCTTTCCAGTTCCTTCTAATTATCCCACCACTGAATTATGCAAGATATATCTCAAATCAATTGACTTCTTTTCATCTGTACTGCTACTACTATCACTGTAATATTTCATGCTCTAATAATATCTTGCCTGATCTACCTAAAAGGTATGTGTTACCTTAGAGGCGTCAATACACTGTTCTGTCTGGACCAACTTTCTCATAAATGATTACATCTTGACCTTCAGGTCTCAGCTGAAACCTCACTTTTTCATGAAGATCTTCCCTCACCAATCTAACTGAGTGGGTTAATTTCTACCTTATTTGTTGTTTTCTTCACGGTGCTCATCAGAATTTATAGTTCTATAGTGAATTTTTTCTTGTTCAATAGCTACGTCAAGGGCAGGACTGTGTTATCCAGTATTTAGCCAGGTGTTGACTAGACAGGAAGATGCTTTTTTTTTTTTTCTGAATGAATAGAAGTTACATATATGAATTTGGTGAAGCTCTCTCTAAATATATTTTTTCAGTTTCTTAGGCACAGGGGCTGTGGCTTTTCATCACTCTTATTCTATATCTAGCATGCTTCTTTATATATATATATAAAATATATATATATTATATATATATAAGGAGTTCATACTTTTTTTATTAAATGTATATAAATAATGTTTTAGAGTCATCCAAAGAACTTGATGTCTTATTATATAAAGGTTGTCATTTATACTCTATATTAGAAAAAAAATTCAAGATGAATTGCATATCAAAGACAGTAAAACATCAATTACCAAAATCTAACTATATAACTTTTGTTCAGTAAGTATTAACACTTGGTGTGCAAGGTGCTATTGGCCTCTCTGAACAAGACAGAGACCATCTACTCAAGCAGTCTGATTATTGTAACTGGGGTGGCCCTTGCCTCAACATTTCAGGGGTGTTACTGTTGGGTTCCAATCCATCATGGGAAAATGGGTTTAACAACGTTCTCCCTACCTATTAGGAATAGCAGCAAATCCAAAATGACTCCCTTCTCAGAGGTCCTGTGGGGTTAAACACTCAGAACCAGACTCCCAGTGCTGCCCTTATGAATGAGTAAGTGCCTTAGATCAGCAATCTAATGTGCAGACCCTAAGATCCCCAGGTATGCTAAGATCCATTCTCTCCTGAAGCTCCTGGGCAGGGTCACCAGGGACTTGTGAGCCCAGGGGCTAAGCAGGGTGCTCTGTTGAGGGCACTGACAGGTGCACTGGGATGATGCCTCTTTAAAACCATGCTGATACTTCACAGGCCACAGGACAGCGTAAGGGAAGAAAAATAATTTTTCTTCCACCCTTCTAGGTTCCTGACTGAGACCCTGCCCCCATAATAAAAGACAGATTAACAGGAGAAGAACAAACAGAAGTTTAGTAACATTCTTGATGGAAAAATTAATAGTTAATCAAGAAAGAAATGGAAAATTTTATATGAGCCAACCTGAGGATTATAACCTGGAAAACAGTATTTCAGAAAGCTCTGAGGACTGTTTTGCCCATTAGAAGTCAGAGCAGTTGTATACGTTTTGAGACAAAGGGTTATATTTCAAATGATGTATTGACACTTTACACAATCCAGGTCTACATGTACAAAGAAGCACATAGTGGGTCATGTGTCATCCTGGCCCATTAAAAGATTAAGAAGGAAGGTTATCTCCTAAGGAGTTGTAACCCTTGATGTGATTAAGAAGCAAGGAATGTTATCTCCTAAGCAGGTCTGGTTAATGCAGATGCACATGAGGCCCAAATAGGCAAAGAAATAATTTATATTTAAAATGTTTTCGTCCTGCCATAAAATAGGAATTTTATTTCATCAACATGTATACCTCATGTATACATGGGAGATACCCAGAAAAACTGAGTAAAACTACCAGAAATGGCCAAAGCTGCCATCTTAAATACCATCTCCAGCAAAAGACAAAAGAAAGACATTTTGAAGGGGAGGCCAGTTATGGGAGGTTACCAGGAAAAGCTTGGTAACAAGAGTAAGGGTTGCTATGCAGATTTAAGTTGTTGCCTTCTCCATTGATAAGAATTTCTGGAGATTGAAAGTCCTCCTCCTCTTCCTGGGACAGAGAGGCAGACACCCCTACAAATGGAGATTGCCTTTATAAATGTAAATGTCCCTTTCCAAAGGGCAATTTCTATTCTGTTTTCAGAGATTCCCCTGTGTCTGCTCTTCCTCAAAAATAATGGGCTAAAAATAATCCTTATGCCAAAGAGGTATGTTTTGGAGAGGCGTATTCTGTTGCTCTTCAATAGCTTCAGAGGGTGGGTCACGATTGGGATGAGCATCTGCCAACTCTCCCAATCCTGGGGCTGCTCTTAGTTTAAACTAAGAAACATAAAAAGGCTTTGTTCTGTTTTCTTTCCAAGGACAGTGGGGCCACCCAGTCACACCAATCTTCCTTAAGTAAAGCAACTTTTAATGTTTCCAAGTGCTTTTCTCTCCTGAGGGTAGGAATGATGACTCGGTGATTGCAGAGTGCACCCCGCCTCAGCCACCCACTCAGGCTCTTTTAAAAGAGCTGGACCTCATTTTTTCCCCTATTTTTTCCCCTTTTAAAGCATCTTTCTTGCTGAGGCAGAAAGGGAAATGTTCCCAAGTTTAATCTGTGTTAGGACAATCCAAATATAGTAATACTATTAGACAAGATTAAATGTTTTCGGATATAAGGTAATGAATGATGCATGCTGAAGGGTACCAGGATACATCACCCCCAAATACCTCTCTGGCATATGGATTATTTTGAACTAAAAGTACATTGAGAACAAGCAGGAAAAGCTCCAGAAACAGGTACAAGTTTTCCTTTTATAAAGGAAATTTACATTTTTTTTTTGTTTGTTTTGTTTTTTACATTTTTAAAGGAAATTTCTCTTCGTAGAGATGTCTCTCTCTCCAATATCAGTAAAAGGCAACCATTCTAATTCTGGAGAAGATCACAGAAAAAGTGTGTAAGGCTGTCCGGGCCGATGGGGCACGCAGACAGGCCAGATTTGCCTCCCCTGTCTCTATCACTGTAAAAATGGGAGCCTCATAGCCAAGGAAAAAGCAATACCCTCTTAAGAAAGAGGCCATACAAGGAATCCAGCCGGTTTTAAATGGATTTCTAAAGTAGGGACTAAGTAGACCCTGCAGGTCTCCTTATAATACTCCTATTCTTCTGGTCAAGAAACCTCATACCAATGAATACTGATTCGTTCAGGATCTGTGAGCCATAAATGAAATAATTTAGGACATTCATCCTACAGTTCCAAACCCATACACCTTACTTAAGAACCATACCTGGAGATTATGATTACGTCACTGTATTAGATTTGAAAGATGTCTTTTTCTGTATTCCAGTAGAAAAGAAATTGCAGTTGCTATTTGCCTTTGAATGGCAAGACTCCAATTCCAAAACAACAAGTCAGTACTGCTGGATGGTGCTGCCACAAGGATTTAAAAATTCTCCCACCCTCTTCAACGAGACGTTGGCTAAAGACTTATGAGGATTATACGTGGATCAAGGTTGAGTAGAGGCCTTCCCAGCCAGAGTGGAAAAAGCGTCAGAAGTGACAAAAGCCCTTAAGGACATTATTCCTAGGTACAGCCTTCCCTCTACTATTCAGAGTGACAATGGATCTGCTTTTGTCACAGAAATAACACAAAGAGTAAATAAAGCTTTAGGTGTAAAAGGGAAACTTCATTCATCATGGAGACCCCAATCTACAGGAAAGGCCGAGAAGATGAATCACACCCTGAAGAAAACTCTCACCAAGCTATGGAGGAAAGTCATCTAAAGTGGGACAAGGTCTTGCCAATTGCTCTCCTCCATACACAATTGGCCCCTAGAAGCAGGCTAGGATTGAGTCCTTACAAAATTATATATGGGAGACAATTCTTAGCTCCTAAGAGTAAAGAAAGAGAAACGTTTCTCATGCAGGAGGTAAAAATTAAACAGTATGTACAACAGATTGACCAGTTGTTAACTGCTACGCATGAGTTTGTGTCCCAGAGGTCTCCCCCTCACCTGGAAGCTCCCGTGCATCCTTTCAAAGCACAATACTGGGTGCTGCTGGAAATGTGGAAAGAGCAAGGACCTGAGCAGCAGCTTGAAGAGAAATGGAAGGGACCCTATGACATTCTTTCTTCTTACTACTCATGCCTCTCTAAAATTTTATGGAGTAAAACCATGGGTACATCACACTAGAGTAAAAAGATTATCAGAGACTGACCAGCCAAGCCTGCCTATAGCCAGTGAGCAGATTCCCAAGAAGTGGACATCTCACCTTTTGGGAAAACTTAAGTATTTGTTCTGGCAAGCGAAATGAAAGTTCTGTTTTCTTATCCTTTCTCATACCTTTTACCTTTCCCCACAAAACTATAGATTCATATGCTGATTCTTTCGGTAATTCTAACTGCTGGATATGTGGTCAGCTTCCTATTTCCGGGTCTTCAGGATTGCCTTGGTGGGTTTGCCCCCTTACAGGGAATGGTGTGGAAATAACTGGCCACAACAAGTCTCCCCAGACCAGTTCCAGACTGGGTTTCAGACTTATTCTCCTGAATTCCTAAGAGAATGAGACGTATTTTGTCTACTAAAGTTCCAGTTGTCACTCCTTCTACCTCTAACTGGGTCTGTTGCACCAAAATGGCAGACAAAGAAATTGAGATCTTAATCATACAAAACTCAGATCTAGGACTTGGACCTCAAATATTTCTAATTCGGTATCCATTCCCCCAAATTTAGGCAGACTACACCCCATTTCAGCAGGAAGTAGCCAGAGCAATCATTGCCCTGTCCCTGAAAGATTTGGGAAAAGATAAAATCTAAGTGGGGATTAAAACCAAGTCTCCCTAAAACCGAGTTCCTCTGCCAAGTTTATGATTAACGTCTCTATCCAAAATGATTATTCCTTTTCTTGTCCAACATCTGTTCTCCTCAAGATTGAGGAGTATCAAAGAAAAAGGGAGAGTGAAACTGAGCAGGACCCTGTTGTCTCCTGGGCACAGAAGCCTTTCTGTGTCTCCTGTTTCTTGTTTGTAGGGAATAGACTCTAGCCTCCATGACCTTCCCTGAGTTCCAAAGAGCCGATTTGAACAGTTGCTAATCAGGAGGGGATGCAGAGACAAGGGAGGAGCACCAAGAAACAATAGTGCAGCCTTGGGGCTGGGTTTTGGTTCCATCTTAAGGGATAAACATAACATCTTTGAGCTATTTACAGAACTAAAACCCCCAACAAATGGAAGATGTCAGCGTTCTTTATTCCAGAGAAGACCACTTGAGGCCAGATTAAAGGAACCAGAGAAATTCATCAAGAGATTACCAGATTAAAGGAGTGCAGGCCCTGCACACACCGTAATCTTATCAGCAGCCCTGCCCTTTAATCATTGCTATAAAACTCCTCATCAAATCCTCCCAGGTTGGGACACATAGTTTTGAGGAGCATGAGCCCACTGTGTCCCCCTTTGTCTGGCAAAGCAGTAAAGCTATTCTTTTCTACTTCACCCAAAATTCTGTCTCCAAGATTCAATTCGGGACCAGTGCACAGAGGCCAAGTTTTTGGCATCATTATCAATGGAGAAGGCATTTCTTAAATATGCATAACAGACCTTAATAAGCAATTCTTGTCTACCATGCTTTCCCTGGTCACATTCCCTTAACTGCCTCCTTTGCTCAGAAGCTGCAAACTCCTTTACCTCCTTTTAGCTTGAGATAAACCAAAGTTCTAATCACCCCTCTGAGTTACTCATTAGGTGCTCCCATGTGTACATTCATGATACAAATATTAATAAACATGTTTGTTTTTCTCCTGTTAATCTGTCTCTGGCCAGTCTGATTTACCAGGTCCCATGCTGGAGAATCTAAGTTGGGTAGAGGAAATTTTTTTTCCTCCCCACAATGCCACAATTTGTAGAAATGTATAAGTAACAAATGACATGAGTTCATGGGATGGCAAGATCACATTTACTTGAAGGAACCAGGACAGTTATGGAGGAAATGGTCTTGGAAGTTCACGTTGAAAGTAGGACAAAGCTTGAACATGTGGAAAGGTAGCAGAGAAGATCAACTGAATGTAATAATACAGTCAAAGACACAGCAGGGAGAATAATACATGACCGGGGGCAGGTGGGAAGAAAGACCTGGAAAATTAATGCTAGAGACAGATTATGGATATCCTTGACTGGCAAAGTAAGGAGACTTGACTTCAGCTAGAAAAACAATTTTAAGCTGGGCTGTGGTCTACATGTAGAAATGATGGGATCAGGAGCATATTTAAATATTCTAGGAGAGAAGTTAATGAGATTTAGAGTAGAAGCAGTGGAAAAGGACAGAAGAAAGATGGACTGGATTGAAAGAGGTACAGTGATTGATGGTGCTGGATGTGAGGAGAGAGCAGAGTCAAAGAAACTGCCAGTTCCTGATGAAAAGATCAGTTGGCATCATAGCATGACTCACCCCAGAGATTCAAATTCTTGTTCTGCCCCAAGGAACAAGAGCTTTTGGGTTGTTGTTGTTTTTCGTGTGTGTTTCTTTTCTTTCTTTAATAAATATTTTTGCCTAAAAAATTTCCAAATTTTCTTTCAGAGTTAGAACATAACTCACAAAAAATTGCCTTACCCACTCAGGGGTCTTCAATGAGCTTTCCTTTTGTCAGGTGCAAGGGGTTTTGCCCAACAACCAAGAATTTCCTTTGAAATTCTACCCTTAAGAATCATTTATCCTTTCTTTTATCAACTAGGGAAATAATAGCTCTTGACATGTGACAGTTGTTATAATCTGAAAAGTGGGTTTCGTATACTCCTCATTTTATCCTGCTCACAGCACCATGAGAAAGGCTTTGAGACTCATTTGTACGTGGGAAGCAGTGTACGTTGTTTAGGTGTTATTAAAGTTATCTGTGAAACTGGAAATAATAAAAAGCCACCTGTGAGCAGCTGCAGCCCCATGGGCATACCTGAGGACATCTGTAGTTTTAAAGAACATGAGGCAAGAACTACCAGTGTGCTGTGTCTGAGCCCAGGTTCCTCAGTCAGATCTGGGCATAAGTACCTTTTCAGGCAATTGCCAGTTGCATTATCTTGGGCAAATTACCTAGCTTCTCTGGACTTTAATTTCCCTTATCTATATAATGGGGTTATAGTGATCAATCTCATTAAATGGAAAAAAAATGCTAGTATCAGTAACAGCTAATATGCTACATTTCTTGCTTGCTAAGTACCAAACATTCACTAAGAGTTTTACATGCAATATCTCAGTTCATTCTCAGAATAGCCCTGGAGTAGGTACTAGCAGCATTTCCATTTTACAGATGAAAAAATTGAAGGCCTTTGAAACATTGATTTGCCTAGATTACTTTACAATGCTAGTAAAGTGCCAAATGAGGATTTAAATCTGTGTTGGCTGATATTATATTGGTGCTTGTAAATTATTATTCTATACCATCACTGTACATGTAAAATACTTAACACGGCATCCAGATGCAGTAAGGACCAAATATGTAATATTGCTGTGATGGTTATTATTCTCTTTAGTCTCAAATCAAATTACAACTTCGATGGTATAATATATGTACTCCGCAAACTATTTAATGTGTAATAGAACTGAAGTTTAAGTAAAAAATGTCAATCAGGGTAGAATCAGATGAAAGCAACTGATTTTAAAGTGCTAATAGAATATTAAGATGCAAAATGGATTTTTAAGATGGATTGGAGAGTTAAAAGATAAAAGTGATAAGGACACTGAAAAGAGAATAGGTGGAGGGAGGGAAGGACCAGAAAAGGAACATCATCATGCTAGCATTTTGCCATTCTCCCCTAATGAATTGGGAAAGCAGTGGCTGCAGCAGGCCTATCTGCAGGCATGGAGTCTACACCACAGACAGCATATGATTGTACTACCACCAGGATAGTCTGTAGGCCAGCCATTTTATTGTGCAGATTGATTGAGGGGATAGTGTGAATTGCACATAAGATTTGTTGGCCACAAGTACCCTGGGAAGAGGCCAGGGTGGAAGCCCTGGGAAGAAAATGGTAGAGATTTCTTGCATAAAATGGCTACACCAGATTCTGTGAGAGTCTTACTAATGTGCTCCATAGCACAAGGGTCTATGAATCAGGGAGTGGCTTGGGGAAAACCATGGACTGGAGCTGCCAACATGCTGGAAAGAAACCTTAGCTTGTGAAAGGGAGAGGACTCATGTTTCTACCTGGGGAAAGTTGCAATCACTGGCAGGAAATTCTTCTGAGGACTTGAACTTGATGTCAGTAACCAACACATGGTTCTGCGTGAGGTTAGCCTCCAAGAGTAAAGATGTCATAGCCCCTCCCTGTTGTCTCAGTGAGATTGCTGATCTCAAGAGTGCCAGTAGCCAGGTAGGTACTTAATGCCATTATGGTTCTGTGTTAGTGCCTCATTCCCAGATTCCTAATCTGTTCAAACCCCTGCATGGGACCACATTCTGAATTAAGCTGGACCTCCAAGTTGTATCCGTATCACCTGTATAACTTGCTGATGTCTCCTGAAGTGTCTGGAGCTCATGGCCTCCCCAGGGAACGTCATATTTCTGAGCCAAACTCAAGACAGTAGTTCTTTTCCTGCCTACTTCTGACTGACCAAGGTAAACTTTCCTACAGAAAAATGGTACCAGATGAAGACTGAACTTGAGAAAAATGATGCCAGGTGGAGACTGAACTACATGAAACATGGTTAGTCATTTCTAAAAGTATAGCTGAATCCACAAAGAGTTTATAATAATTATGCATACACTATGCTATTTCAACATGGTTTTTAAAATAATGAAAATTAAATTACCCAGAAGATTGTAGATCTGTCTCTACACAAGAGAGTTTGATTTGCATGGTAAAACAGTGGTCGTGCTTTTGTTTAACTAAGCTGACCAATAGTTTGATGGATTTAACTGAATGAGCCAGTTATTTTTGTGCTGAGTTGACTGTAGAAGCCATCATGTAGGCTGTAGACATTAAGCCATGCTGGCACAAACAAGCAGAGAATATGGAGTTCACCTTATATGTGTTTTAGTCAGTATTGTCCATATTCTGTGCTTTAAAGGAGCACAGAATCGCTCATGCTGAATTTCAATTAACATGGTTAACTTTATACAAGGGGCATCTTATAATTTTGTGTCTCTTCTCCCATCTCCTTGCATTGCAGTAACAAGTATCTTTACTTTCTTTTGATGCTACTTCAAATAATCAATTTGAGCTGTAGAAAATACTGGAGAGTTTCACCTCAAAAGAAAATTTGGGGCAAGTTTTGAGTGAAAACAGAATTATAATAGAATCCACTATGCATACCTCTACCACTGAGAGCAGACCTCATGTTTTTATAGTCACCCAGCGCTAATGCAGCAGGAGGGCTCTGTCCTAGATTCTTTGTGGCTCCAGACTACTTTATTTCCTTTCTTCTCACTGTAGGAGAATGTTTCCTTTTTCCCTGTGTCTCAGGGCCTATGAGACATCATTAGCCCTTCTGGCTCTATATCTTGCTGTTTATCTTTTTGGCTTTCTTCTGTTTCGATTTTCATATTTTATTATTTTTGCTTCTCTGTGAATAAGACTAGACTCGCTGCTAAATTAAAAGCTGGAGGAATAATAGTTCATTACCACTTGTGAATACCTGTTGCATGCCAGGTGCTATAGGTGCTCTGCATACCTTATTTCTAATAAAACAACCTTATAAGCAAGGTTAATATTCACATTTTACAGCTGTGGAAAGTAAAGCTTAGAGACTAAGGGAAATCTTGATCATGCAGCTGATAAGTAACAAAACTAATGGAAGACCTCAGGACTGTTGCCTTTCAGAGGCTGTACTCTCTTTCCTATCCTCAGTCTATTCACCTGGTCTAGCTTAGCATGGGTTACCTTCCCAGGCATGGAACACTAAACTGTCATTGATGACCATGGAACTTTTATCTTTATCAAAGGATTAGGTTTCTTCTTTAATTTTGTGACATTTCTTTTGCCGGCCTGTCTAGAAACTATAGCTTTAACTGGAAACTCATTAGACTGTGCACTCCTGTCTGACTTCAAAGGCTCTGCTCTTTGCATCTTGCTACACTTCCTATCAAGCATGATTGATCAGTTATCACCCATCCACCAAGTGCTGGAAGCTACAACAAAATTTAAACTTCAATGGCTGAGTTTCTTGGAAGTGCTTTCAAACATATAATTGGAATTTTCTGACTTAAGTACACCTCAGCTACCCTTTTCTAAACTGTTCGTTCTGAGACACTGTCAGTCACAATACAGTTATAAGACACAAAAATTTAGCTGTTTGAATCAGAAAAGGATTCAAAACAAGGAAGGAGTAGACTCTAGGCAGGTCCTCCAGGAATGACCCTCACAGTTACAATGAGGAACTTGCCAATCAGAAGAGCCTCTCCTTCTGCCCCATTCAAGGGGTAGGAATCACAAGGCTACCACAGCACCTTTACAACTGCCGCTGGGCATCTCTATGGCAGCAGCCGGTCACTAGAGCAACAATTTAGAAAGACCCAAAGTCTTTGGCTGTGGTTGCCCACAGAAAACAGCACCAAAGCAAATCACTGGCCTCTGCTTCACTTCCATCACGAGTGGATCTCATTTGTAAACCCTGCCTGGTATCTAGAACCCTCACTGCAAGGGAGTTTGAAAAGCAATTTTTAGGTTTTCAGTCTCTGCCACACGGAAACCTTTTAGAAAGCAGATGGAATAGACAGCCAGTAAACCAATTATTCTTATCCAGCAGAGGAGTGTTTGGTAAACAGATTTTCTTTGTTTTGTATTGAAATGAGATGGAGAATTTTTGGCAAATAGCTATAATCATGTAAACAACGTTATAGCACACCCTGTGAGTATCTCGCTTATCTGGATGATTGGTGCCTTGCCTTATTGGATGTATATTTATACTTCATTGATGACAATATTTGACAAAGGGTTTTCCTTTATAAAAAGCATAAGTGATCTCTTAAGTGGAGGGAGTCTGTCTTAAAGACTGACTCCAGGTAGAGGGACTCAAAATGTAGAATGTAAGCTCTATAATCCTTATGGTATAGAAAGACTGGAAGAGAATGGAAGGTATCTTCTTGGCAAAAGCTAGACCTCTTATATTTCAGATTAAGCTAAAAAACATTCAGTATTACAGGGAATCTTTAACCAATTCCAAGCCAACTAACCAATTGTAGAGAAGTCAATTAACACTGGATCATCATGCAACAACAAAAAGTCTAAGGTTCTTTATCTAAAAGAGAAAACCTTTCTAGAGGTTTCAGAAATAGCAGTGATGTTAATGACCAATTTCAAATTGATGACAGAATGAAAATTAACATATAAACTTTTCATTTCTTTAAATGAAGCTTGAAACTAAGTGTTCCTTAACCAACCTATTGCTGGAAATAGTTATTATAGGAATAACAAGAGATATTTATCCCATAAGTGAAATTTTTTTCTTTTATTTTTAATTGAGCTGTAAACTAGTCATCCAAAAAACTTTATCAAAAAAGATGCTTATGTATAAAAACACAGTGAAAGAGACAAATCGTTAATCTTCTTTGAAGAAACAACTAGCTTTCAAGAAGTAAATTCTAAATATAATACCAACTTTTAAAATCTGGATAATGTAACATTCTATTTTGGTTACTTTAAATCAATTTATCTTCCTTGTCTACTGTTTCTGACAGGGGTATGGTGTAGGTTCCTAAGGTTAACTATTCTCTATTTTTCAAAAGCACTTTCAAATATGTTTTCATTTTTGAGTTCTTCTTAGATAACTAAAAATGTTTCAATTTTTTTTTCTGCTAGTCTAGTTAGTTCAAGAATTTGAGTCCTGAGAGTTCTGGTTTGAGATGGTAACACAGAAACATACTGAACTCACCTCCTCCCATGAACACAGCAAATCTAGAGCTACATATGGAACAATTTCCTCTGGGAAAAACAAAAACTCATTTACCATTGCATCAAAAAGAATAAAATACCTAGGGATAAACCTACCTGAGCAAGAAAAAGACCTGTACTGAGAAAACTATCAGATGCTGATGAAAGAAATCGAAGGTGATACAAACAGATCGAGAGATGTACCACGTTCTTGGATTGGAAGAATCAATATTGTCAAAATGACTATCCTACCCAAGGCAATCCACCAGTTCAATGCTATCAAATTACCAATGACATTTTTCACTGAACTAGAACAAAAAATTTTGAAGTTTGTATGAAGACACAAAAGAACTCAAATAGCCAAAACAATCTTGAGAAAGAAAAATGGATTTGGAGGAATCAGGCTCCCTGCCTTCAGACTATCCTACAAAGCTACAGTCATCAAAACAGTACGGTACTGACACAAAAATATAGATCAGTGGAACAGGATAGAATACCCAGAAATAAACCCATGCACCTGTGGTCAGTTAATCTGTGACAAATGAGACAAGACTATACGGAGGAGAAAAGATGGTCTCTTCAATAAAAGTGGTGCTGGGAAAACTGGACAGCTACATGTAAAAAATGAAATTAGAACATTCTTTGACACCATACACAAAAATAAACTTAAAATGGTTTAAAGACCTAAATGTAAGACTGGATACTATAAAACACCTAGAGGAAAACATAGGCAGAGCACTCTTTGACATAAATAGCAGCAATATCTTTTTCACTCCATCTCCTAGAGTAATGGAAATAAAAACAAATGGGACCTAATTAAACTCAAAAGCTTTTGCACAGGAAAGGAAACCATAAACAAAATGAAAAGACGACCCACAGAATGGGAGAAAATATTTGCAACAATGCAACTGACAAGGGATTAATCTCCAAAACTTATAAACAGCTCATGAAGATCAATACTAAAAAAACAAAAACAAACAATCGAATCAACAAATGGGCAGAAGACCTAAAAAGACATTCCTCCAAAGAAGACATACAGGTGGCCAAGAGGCACATGAAAAGATGCTCAACATCACTAATTATTAGAGAAATGCAAATCAAAGCTACAATGAGATATCACCTCACACCAGTCACAATGGCCATTCATCAAAAAGCCTACAAACAATAAATGCTGGAGAGGCTGTGGAGAAAATGGAACCCTCCCACAATGTTGGTGGGAATGTAAATTGGAGAACAGTATGGAGGTTCCTTAAAGAACTAAAAATAGAGCTACCATATGATCCAGCAATCCCACTACTGGGCATATATTCAGAGAATAACATGGTTCAAAAGGATACATCCACCCCAATGTTCATTGCAGTGCTGTTTACAATAGTCAAGACACGGAAGCAATCTAAATGTCCACTGACTGATGAACAGATAAAGAAGATGTGGTACATATATACAATGGAATATTACTCAGCCATTAAAAAGAATGCAATAATGCTATTTGCAGCAACATGGATGGACCTGAAGATTATCATACTAAGTGTAGTAAGCCAGACAGAGAAAGAAAAATATTATATGATATTGCTTACATGCAGAATCTTTAAAAAACCATACAAATGCACTTATTTACAAAACAGAAACAGACTCACAGACTTAGAAAACAAACTTATGGTTACTGGGGGAAGGATGGCAGGGAGGGATAGATTGGAAGTTTGGGATTGACATGTACACACTGCTATATTTAAAATAGATCATCAACAGGGACCTACTGTATAGCACAGGGAACTCTGCTCAATACTCTGTAATAACCTAAATGAGAAAAGAATTTGAAAAAGAATAGATACATGGATATGTATAACTGAATCACTTTGCTGTATGCCTGAAATGAACACATTGTTAATCAACTATACTCCAATATAAAATAAAAATTTTTTTAAATTAAAAGTAAAGCATTGATGGGAAAGGGGAGGAAATTCGCAAATAATAATGATGTAAAACAGTAATGAGAATTGCTTTGAGAAGTATTCAAAATGATATTGGCAATTTAATAAAAATATACACACCCCTGGAAAAAAATAGATAACCATCAAGGACCTACTGTATAGCATAGGGGACTCTGCTCAAATTGTGTAATAACCTAAATCGGAAAAGAATTTGAAAAAGAATATATATATATATATATATATATATATGTATAACAGAATTACTTTGCTGTACACCTGAAATTAACACAACATTGTAAATCAACTATAGTCCAAAATAAAATAAAAATTTTTAAAAAACCCCAAAGCTAACTGAGTGACTCCTACAAAGTGAAGAAGTGAGAAAACAAACAAACAAACAAACCCATATTGAAGTGGGTAGGAGAGGCTGAGCCACCCTGATGAACAAAGGTTTTGAACCCCACATCAGGCACCTTAACTTTTAAGACCTGCTCCTGAAAGATGAGCCCCAAATCTTCTAGCTTTGAAAGCCAATGGGTCATGGGTCCAAGAGAACCACAAGGCTATAGAGAACTGAGAAACGGTTCTTAAAGGGCTCCTGTGCATAGATTCACCCATCCCAAGGCCCAGCACAGAGACCGCCAACTGAAAAGCACCCAGACTTTCTGCGAATGAGGCTTATTTGCTTATCTCAAAGCATCAGCCTGAGGACCAAGCATCTAATTTAACAAACACCTAGTGACCTACTTAAATACTCTCCTAAAATAGAGGCCAACAGATGCCATCTTTGTGGTCTTCTTCTGCCTCATGTCAGGTGGCTGTTATCTCCTGGAAAGCAGCTTGTACACTCATCTGGCATCCCAATTTTAACATCTGCCACCAAGGGGGCACCTCTAGATCATCTGGCTCTGGTGACTAGTGGGGGTTAGGCTTACGGGTCCCACAGGACTCTAACAAATGGAGAAAGAGATCTTAAGCAGGTACCACCCACAGGGCACAGCAGAGAAGCAATATAGTAAGGTGTCCAGTCTTTCTGTGAAAGAGGCCTACTAGCTCATCTTTATAGCTGTGGCCTGAAGGGTAGGCTTCTAAGTAGACACACATCTAGGGTCTGACTATAACACCCTCAGAGAGTGAGGAGGATGGCAGGCACCATATTAGCACTCCCCTTCTGCTCCACCCCAGGTCATTGGTGTCTTTAAGAAAGGAAATTGTGTATAAGTCTGGTGCCCCAGCTTTTGTGTCTGCCACCCAGAGGATAATCCCTTGAAAGCCTGACATTAGTAGCCAGCAGTACTTATGTTTATGGATTCAATGTTTATGGTGGCAAAGTAAGAAAGAGTTCTTAACTGGCTATCACCCCAGGTCTCAGCACAGAGAGAGGAGACAGAAATGTCCATATCCCAGTATTCCCTTGAAAGGTGTATATTTTTATACTTTAAAAGTTGCTGCCT
Source organism: Physeter macrocephalus (assembly GCF_002837175.3). Lineage (NCBI taxonomy): Eukaryota > Metazoa > Chordata > Mammalia > Artiodactyla > Physeteridae > Physeter > Physeter macrocephalus. The sequence continues at coordinate 30,220,567 of NC_041228.1, read as the reverse complement.
GAGGACCTGGCTTCTAATCAGCCTGAATCTAGGTGCTAAGATGCTGCCCTTTGGACACTGACAGGATTGGGCATACCTCAAATACTGGGATCCACTAAAAATAAAAAAGGCTGCTTGGACAATCACAAAGATTTGAGAGACCTAAGAGCTAGGGCAGAGTTGAATGATAATATTCCTCTCCTACAGGAGACCACTCCTTCAAGACTGGGGGAGGTGGCAATTTTATCTAATGCATAGAAATGCATAACCCATACAGAGTCAAGGAAAATGAAGAAACAGAGGAATATTGTTCAAATAAAAAAAAAAGATGGAACCTCAGTAAAAGAATTTAATAAAATGGAGATAAGAGATTTACCTGACAGAGTTCAAAATAATGGTCATAAAGATGCTCACTGAGCTCAGAAGATTGAATAAATAAAATAAATTTTACAGAGAGACAGAAAAGAAAATATTAAATAGAAGTCAAGTCACAGAGCTGAAGAATACAATGATCGAACTGAAAATGTAATAGAGGGGCTCAATAACAAAGTAGATGATGCAGAAGGAAGGATCAATGAACTCAGATACTGCAGTGGAACTCACATAATCAGAGCAACAAAAATGGACAAAAAAAGGGAAAATTGCTTAAGGGACTTATGGGACAACATCAAGTGGACCAACATTCATATTATAGGGATCCCAAAGTATAAGAGAGAGAAGAAAGGGACAGAAAAGTTTTTTGAAGAAACAGTGGCTGAAAACTATCCTAAACTGGGGAAGGAAAAAAGGTTCCAAAAAAGATGAATCCAAAGAGACCCACACCAAGACACATTATAATTAAAGTGGAAAAAGTTAAAGACAAGGAGACAATCATAAAAGCAACAAGAGAAAAACAACTTGTCACATATAAGGGAACCTTTATAGGACTAGCAGCAAAATTTTCAGCAGAAACTTTGTAGGCTAGAAGGGACTGGCATAATATATTCAAGAAAAGAAAAAAAGAAAAGAAAAAAAGAAAAGAAAAAAAAGCTGCCAACCAAGAATACTTTATCCAGCAAACTTTTCCATCTGAATTGAAGGAAAGTTTTCCAGACAAACAAAAGCTAAAGGAGTTCATCACCACTAGACTGTCCTTTACAAGGACAGTTAAAGGAAATTCTTTAAGCTGAAGTAAAAGGGCACTGATGGTAATAGGAAAACATATGAAAGTATAAATATCACTGGTAAAGGTAAATAGGTAGTAATTCCAAATAGTCTAATATTGTAAGGTGATGGGTTAATTATTTATAAAGCTAGTATGAAGGTTAAAAGGCAAAAGTAGTAAAAATAAGCATAAACCACAATAATTTGTTAATATATATACAAGCTAAAAATGGAAATTGTGACATCAAAAACAAATTATGGGGGAAGACTAACTATGCAGAGCTTTAAAAAATGTTCAAATTAAATTTGTTGTCAACTTAAAATAGATTTTTATAGATATAAGTTGTTCTATGTAAACCTCATGGTAACCACAATGCAAAAACCTATAGTAGATACACAAGAGATTTAAAAAAAAAAAATCTAAGCATACCACTATAGAACATCAAATCACAAACAAAACAAGCAAAAGAAGAAGGAACAAAGAAATTACAAAATAACCAGAAATCAATGAACAAAATGGCAATAAGTACATACTTATCAATAATTACTTTAAATGTAAATGGAATAAATCCTTCAATTATAAGATACAGAGTGGCTGAATGGATAAAACAGCAAGACCCATCTATATGCTGCCTACTAGAGACTTGTTTCAGATCAAAGGACACACCACACACAGACTGAAAGTGAAGGGATGAAAAAGATATTCCATGCAAATGGAAATTTTAAAAATCTGAAGTAGCTGTATAAGCATACCTTGGAGATATTGTGGGTTTGATTCCAGACTACTGCAGTAAAATGACTATCTCAATAAAGTGAGTCACAAATTTTTGTTTCCCAGTGCATATTAAAGATTATGTTCCACTATACCATAGTCTATTAAATTTGCTATATATATATCCTTATATTTAAATAATGTACATACCTTAATTTTAAAATACTTTATTGATAAAAATTCTAATCATCTGAACCTTCAGCAAGTCATAATCTTTTTGCAACAGTAACATCAAAGACCACTGACCACAGATCACCATAACAAATATAATAATAATAATAATAGTTTGAAATATTTTGAGAATTACCAAAATGTGACAGAGACATGAAGTGAGAAAATGCTGTTGGAAAAATGGCACTGATAGACTTGCTTGATGCAGGGTTGCCACAAACCTTCAATTTGTTAAAAAACAACAACAACAACAACACACCACAGTACCTGTGAAGTGCAATAAAATGAGGTATGCCTGTACTTATATCAGGCAATAGACTTTAAGACAAAGACTGTAATAAGAAACAAAGAAGGTCATTATATAGTGATAAAGAGGTCAATCCAACAAGAAGATATAACATTTGTAAATATTTATGCATCCAATATAAAAGCACCTAAATATATAAACCAACTATTAATAGCCTAAAGGGAGAAATAGATGGCATTATGATAATAGTAGGGGACTTTAATACCGTACTTTCATCAATGAATAGATCATCCAGAGAGAGAATCAATAAGTAAAGATTGGCCTTAACATGTTTAAGGCTGGATGGACTTAACAGACATACACAGAACATTTCATCCAAAAGCATACACATTCTTCTCAAGTGCATATGAAGAATTCTACAGGATAGATCATATGTTATGCTGTAAAATGGGTCAATGAAAAAATATCAAAAGAGAAATTTAAAAAATAACATACCAAAGCTTATGGGATGCAGCAAAAGCAGTTCTAAGCAGAAAATTTATAGTGATTAATGTCTATATCAAGATTAAGAAAAATGAAACAACCTAACTTTACACTTCAAGGAACTAGAAAAAAGCAACAAATTACAAAATTATTAGAAGGAAGGAAATAACACAGATCTGAGCAGAAATAAATGAAATAGAGACTAAAAAGACAAAAGAAAAGATGAAACTGAGCTGGTATTTTGAAAAAGTAAGCAAAATTGACAAACCTTTAGCTAGACTCACCAAGAATAAAAGAGAGAGGACTCAAATATGTAAAATTAGAAATGAAAGAGGAGACCTTACTACACCAGATAAATACAAAGGATCACAAGAGACTACTGTGAACAATTACACATCAACAAGTTGGACAACCAAGAAGAAGTGGATAAATTCCTAGAAACATACAATCTACCAAGACTAAATCATGAAAAAAAAAAAAGAACAGACTGATTACAGTAAGGAGATTCAATCAGTAATCAAAACCTCTAACGAACAAAAAGTCCAAGACCAGATGGCTTCACTAGCCAATTCTATAAAACATTTAAAGAAAAATTAATACCAATCCTCTCCAACTATTCCAAAAAATATAAGAGGGAGTACTTCAAAACTCATTTTATAGGCTGGCATTAACCTGATGCCAAAATTAGACAAGGACACTACCAGAAAAGAAAATTACAGTCCAATATCCCTGATGAACATAGATGCAGAAATCTTCAAGAAAATATTAGCAAACCGAATTCAACAATACATTAAAAGCCTCATCCATCATGATCAAATGGGTTTTATCCAGGGATACAAGGATGGTTCAACATCTGCAAATAAATGTGATACATTACCTTAACAAAACAAAGGACTGAAACCATATGATCATCTCAATAGATGCAGAAAAAGCATTTGACAAAATTCAACATCGATGGATAATAATAACTCCTAACAAAGTAGATATAGAGGGAACATACCTCAACATAATAAAGGCCATATGGAACAAGCCCACACCTAACATCATACTCAGTGGTGTAAAGCTAAAAGCTTTAGGGTCAGGGACAAGACACTCTCACCATTTTTATTCAACATAGTATTGGAGGTCTTAGCCAGAGCAATTAGGCAAGAAAAGGTATAAAAGGAATCCAAATTGTAAAGGAAGAAATAAAACTGTCACTAGTTGCAGATGACATGATATTATTATATATATCAAAAATCCGCATACAGCGCAAAAAAAAAAAAAAAAAAAAAAAAAAAAAAAAATCCAAAAGACTCCACCAAAAAAAACTGTTGTAATTAATAAATAAATTTAGTAAAGTTTCAGGATACAAAATCAATATAAAAACTGTTGTGTTTCTATACACCAATAATAAATTATCAGAAATTAAGAAAACAATCTCATTTATAATCGAAACAAAAATAAATTTAACCAAGGAGGTGAAAGACCTGTATACTGAAAACTATGTGACCTTACTGAAAGGAATTGAAGAAGACAAAAATAAATGGAAATATATTCCTTATTCATGGGTTGGAAGAATTAATATTATTAAATGTGCATACTACCCCAAATAATCTACAGATTCAATGCAATCTCTATCAAAATTCCAATGGAATTTTTCACAGAAATAGAACAACAATCCTAAAATTTGTATGGAACCACAGAAGACAAATTGAAAGCAATCTTGAGAAAGAAGAACAAATTGGAGGCAACAAAGTACCTAATTTCAAATTATATTACAAGAGCTATAATCATGAAAACAGTATGGTATTGGCATAAAAACAGAGAGATAGATTAATGGAACAGAAGAGAGCCCAGAAATAACCCCATGTATATGTGGTCAATTAATTTTCTTTAAAGGAGACAAGACTATACAATGGACAAATGACAGTTTTCAGTAACTGGTGTTGGGAAATCTGGAACACACACAAAAGAATGACAGTGGACCACTATCTTATACCACACACAAAATTTAACTCAAAATGGATTAAATATTTGAATATTATACCTGAAAACATAGGTGGTAAGCTCCCTGACATAGGTCTTAGCAATGATTTATGGATTTGACATCAAATGCAAAGAAATAAAAACAGAAACAAGTGGGACTGCATCCAACTAAAAGCCTCTGCACAGCAATGGAAACCATCAACAAAATGAAAAGGCAACCAACTGAATGTGAGAAAATACTTGCAAACCATGTATCTGATAATGGATTAATATTCAAAATATATAAAAACACATACAACTCAATGGCAAAATAACAATCCAATTAAAAAATGGGCAGAGGATCTGACTAGACATTTTTTCCAAAGAAGACATACAAATGGCCAACAGGTACATGAAACAGTGCTCAACATTACTTATAAACAGGGAAATGCAAATCAAAACCACAATGGGCATCTCCTTATACCTGTTTGAAGATTATGAAAAAGACAAGAAATAACAAGTGTTGCCAAGGAGGTGGATGTGTACTGTTGGTGGGAATGTTAATTTGGTGTAGCCACTATGTAAAACAGTATAGTGGTTCCTCAAAAAATTAAAAATTAAACTACCATGTCATCCAACAGTTAACTTCTGGGTATTTATCTACAGGAGTCAAAAATACTAACTCAAAAAGATATGTGCACACCCATATTCACTGCAACATTATTTACAATAGCCAAGACATGGAAGCAATATAAGTGTCCATCAATGGATGAATAACTGAAGGAAATGTGAAATTGAGTGGAATGTTATTTACCCATTAAAAGAAGGAAATCTTGCTATTTACAACATCATGGATGAAGCTTGAGTGCATTCTGCCAGGTGAAATAAGTCAGAGAAAGACAAATACCATATGTTCTCACTTATTTGTGGAGTCAAAAACAAAACAAAACAACAAACCTCAGATACAGAGAACAGATTGTTGCTGGTTGCCAGAAGTGGGGGGTTTGGGTGGTGGGTGAAATGGATGAAGACAGTCAAAAGGTACAAACTTCCATTTATAATAAAAATTAATTTGTGGATGTAATGTACAGCATAGTGACTATAGTTAATAAAACTGTATTATATATTTGAAAGTTGATAAGAGAATAAATCTTTAGTTCTCATCACAAGAAAAAAATTTGTAACTGTGTGATGAGGAATGTTAACTAGACTTATTGTGGTGATCATATCACAATATACACAACTATGGAATCATTATGTTGTATACCTGAAACTTATATAATGTTATATATCAATTATATCTGAATAATAAAAAGGAATTTGAGTCCTTGAAATCTGATTCTTAAAAAAAGTATGATCCATACACATACAATTGAAGGCTGTCATAGTTCATTTCATTTTATTTCACCACAACCTCATGCACATCATTTTAGCCAGTTTATTATGCAGTTTTATATCTCCATTTAAATGACAGCATGTCTGAAATCAAAGTAGAATCTGAATCCTGGACTTCAAGACATAAATGCAAAGTTATTACTATCATAAGTTGTGGGCAGAATTATTTATTTCCAATACAACGGGACCTTAATTTATGTAACAGGTTTGAGGTTATGTTCCTTAGATGCAGAGCCTGAGACAAGAATTCAAATGCAGATTTTTTGGGGGGAGTGCTCTTCAGAAAAAGTCTGTAAGAGTGGAAGTAAAGTAAAGCAGGATAAGAAAGGTGAACAAGTGGGGAAAAGGCAGTAATCTGTGGGGTGAGGCAGCTCCTCTCAGCTGAGGACAGTTTCCTGGAAAAGGCAGGCTGCTGTAAGCCTTTAACAGCCACACTCCTGGGACCAGGGAGGTGGGTGTACTGGATCATAAAGGGGGATATGGGTTGGGCACCACCTACCTGTTGCAGTCGGAAAGAAGGAACTGCAATTGGCATAATTCACAACAGTCATAATAGTTGCTTCCCTCTGGCCCAATTTAAGGACAACTAAGCTAGCAGCAATGGCTGCAGAAGGAGTGAGTCTGGATGATCAGCTTTGTACCATGGGATAATCAAAACGACACATGATTGGACAACCAGGGCTAGGCCTTGAACAGAGGGCAGTCTTAATCCATATGTCCAATCCATAATGGACAATCCATTGTCCAATGAGCTATGATAGGACCAGATTTAAAAGATGACCTGGGAGATCAGCTTTTTTAGTTTAAATATTTGAAGAAGGCAGGATTGGGAGCATAAATTGAAAAGTCAGAGAGGTCATGATTATCTAATGTAGAGGCTGAAGTTATGAGGGAAGAAGAAACTACAAGTAAGCAAGCAAGCATGAGGTAGAGAAAAGTCATATAGACAGTATCGGTGAAGAAACCATTTGCTGGAGAAACGTAGGATGGAAGACAAAGTAGAAACATAAAGGGGTAGCTAAATCACATTGGTAGAGCTCCAGAGCAAAGAACTGAAACATCCTGATGTTACTTTTATTTCATCAGAGAGGGAAAGATTTCAAAGAGCAAGATCAGGAAACACCAGACTGGATAAATTGCCTCTGGAGAAGGCAGATACTGTTATTTCCATGATCTTGTTTTCTTCAACACTGAAATGCTTCTGGTATGCTTGACTGTGCAATTGTTCTGCATAAGGGATACTAAAGAATCCGGGAGGCAAGGGTGCCACCAGGAGACTGGTTAAAAAAAAAAAGGTGACTTTGAAGAAGATAGATGCCCAAGCAGAATTTTAAAGTTGTTAATGGTGGAGTGTGTGATGTAAACCAATTTGCACAGTGATTTTTTTTTTTTTTTTATGAAGTGTGATTCAACTATGGGGATGAGGGAGCAGTTGAAATCTGGACTACCCAATATTATTTCCCTGAGAAAGGGACAGAGATGTACAAAGAATTCAAAGTGAACTCACAGGAAAAGCACTTGCCGATCAGGGAAGGATTTCTGGAGGAGGAGAAGCCAGAGAGAGATGTGAAGGATGAGCAGGTGTTATCCTGGTGAAGAGGAGGGAAGTTCAGGTCACTGTTCTAGAAAATAGTGAGAAGTGTTGGACTTGATTATGTCTATGGATCTTGCTAGCTTTGACTCTTTTAGTGTTCTTGAATATAAGGTCTTAGGCATTCTGATCTCCTGCAGCAGGTGGAGAGAGAAACTTGGGTGGCCTGGGCCAGAATTTAGTAAGGGGAGTCATTTCTGCAATGCTCTGAGGTTGCTGAAACAGTTATGGTAGTAAGGGGGCTGAAACCTGGTTATCACAACTCATCCCCTCTCCCCCATGAGAATATTCTATAACAAGTATTAAATATACAAATTTTAAAGTCAAACAATGGCTGACTCTCCAGGGGGATATGGGTTGGGCACCACCTACCTATTGCAATCAGAAAGAAGGAACTTTCCTTAGATATTTCTTCCTTAGTATTTGAATTATGAACTGTTTGACCCAAGAAAACAATGTGTGTGTGTGTGCATATGTGCGTTTATGTCTGTATGTGAAAACATATCCATAGATCCACTTTTATGAGGTCAAGAGAATCTTACACATACTTTGTTGTTTCTGCATTTGCCCTTTGCATTTAAGGTTTGGTCCAGTGATTTCTTGAACATGCCATTAAAACAGATCTCAAGATAATAATAATGGAGCTATAAAATATACAATAAAATTAAATAATAAAGCAACACCAAAAAAGATGGTAGATTGAGAACAAGTTCATAGTGTAATGAGCCCTCACTATATGTGGCGGTGGTGTTTGCATGTGAGTGTCTAATTCTATGATACGAGAACACATTTAACATTAATTCAGGAGAAACATCTCAGTAAGTATTGATTTACCTAGCTATGAAATTCTTGGATTCGTCTTGCTTCCTCTTGAAAACACTATATAAAGCTACTACAGATCTTTCCTCCACACTACTTTCTGGAGAATATCTAAGAGATAATTTCACAGCTTTTGGTGTTAGCAGTGCTAATCTTAGATACTTAGAGTCTTTAATTTTAAATGGAATACTTTCTCTGTTCCCACTGAGTGTTGTCATAAATGAAATACAATCACTAGAAGAAAAAGTATTAATCAGATCAGTTCAAGGTTGGAACTTAAATGGAATGCTCTAAAAATCAAAACAGTGTGCCCCTAATGTGATAATATGTGTTTATAAACAGCTCTGTGGTTGATGCCATCAACCACTTTGCAAACTCTTGCCAATAATATTATTGCCATAAAAATTGGAGAGTTGATTAGTGGGTCACTTAAAACCGTAATCTTAGCCTTTATAGGATTTATTTAAATCTGATTTTAAAAGAGTTCTTTAATATTTATTTTTACAGAGGTTTACTTAGAAATTTAAGATTAGAAAATAGTTTCAAGCGAGTGCTGCTGAAACTAAAAGAATTTGGATATGTGGCTTTTTTCCAAGGTGGTCGTATTTCCCTCAAGGCCAATTTGTCATTGATGAAACATCTGTCCAAAACCATTCATGTGTGTTTTGAGAACCTAGGATCAATGAAATTCTGTTTGGATAGGCAACTATTGTTTTCTAAGTAAAGATGGATGATGATAGGTGAATATATTTTTAGATTTAACTTTAATGATGTCTATTTATTTTTCTGAAATTGGAAAAATTCTGTGCTTTTGCCTTATCTCACAATTAAGTTCTTATTGGAAACTTGGAAAAGGAAACAAAGGATATTTAGAAGTCTTATGAGATATTTTATTTTGTGCTAATGGCACTTTCTCATGGAACTGTGAATACACTGCCAATGTGGAACTGGGTGTTTATAAAAACAAATTACTGAAGATTTTTCTACTTTGAAACACTTTCTTTTGAGGCACAAAAACGATGACGTCATTCTGCTCTACAAGGTCTACATGCTCCATTTTCTATCTCCCAGATCTTCCTTTTCTCTATTCTAGCCACAGACATACATTAGGCATATTGTGCTAACATATACATGAACTGGAATTTTTAGTCTTTGCCAATATAGGATAAGTGATAACTTTAAGTTGAAGTCTCCAGAAAGAGTTACACAATATAGGTTAAGCTTTTCACTTAACCATTTGTTCATTTTTTCACTAAGAATTAGTTGACCTCTAAGGCACATTTTACACTACACTATAATTAGTTGTTTAATCTCTTATCAGACTGTGAGAACTTCTATCTCAGTGCCTGGATTAATGGCTATCATTTAATCCATTTTATATATATGTCAAACAAATAAATGTGAAGATTCAAGAGTGATGTTTTAAAGATGAAGGGAAATGGAAAAGAGACACCTAACATCTATTTAGCAAGTAATATATGTTAGAATCACTTCAGTTATATTATCTTCTTTGTTTTATTCGACTCTTACAATAACCTCTGAGAAAGGATGAAAATAACTAGAATCAGGGAGCTCTAGTGACTGGGTCAAAGTCAGTGGGCTAGTAACTTGGAACTGGGAGTTGAGCTCATATCTATATGGTCTCAGAGCCCATGTACTTAGACTGCAATAGCTGACCACCACACGAAACCCTTACCACTCTACTAGGCTCAATGAGAAAAAACTTCTTTTACCACTGTGTTACATTAGAAGGAAATTTAATAACCAGGTTCTATGCCACCCTTGAAGGTATGATAGAGTTAAGTTATACAAAACATATACAGCAAGAAACTATAAACTAGGAATCATTTCAGGTGGCAGGAATTAAGTGGAATGAGATTGTAGTTATAGCTTGCAAATATATGGTGCTTTATGTGGGAGACACTCGTTTTCTAAGTGTTACACATACATACCAGCTCATTTAATCATTACAATAGCCCTGGGAGGTAGATACTATTATTATTCCCATTTTTCAGGCAAGAAAATTCAACCACAGGGAGATTAGGGACGTTGCCCAGAGTTACACCAGAAAGTGACAGTAAGGTCACACCAGAGAATAATAGAGGTCAGAATTCCCATCCCACCCCAGCCTCTGGCATTTCCTCATTGTGATGCGTGCTATTTGAGTACTTCACTCTGGAAGAACAAAGGTAAGCGATGGAGAGGACCAATACCTGCAAGGTTTTCTTGAGAGAAGGCAGCAGTAATTCAACTAACTGAATGCATCTGGACTGTTGAAGATGATAAAAATCAGCTCCATGAGCAGAGCCAAGCAAGGACAACTGACTCCATCATTGTTCTTATGGGTTACTGGCTTGTTGAAACAAGGCTGGGAGAGTGGCCCAGGGATAGATGATCGAGTGAAACGTCATGGGACAAGAATCAAGACAAAAGATTTTTTAACATCCTGACCTTATGAGGGGGGCATTTTATTGCACACCAACATAAGGACACCTTCCCCTCATTGTCATGCCAAGGTGGATTGCCTCACTTGACAGATCAGCAATCAAAATAGAAAGGGAGATATTTCATGTTGCTCCAGGCCCATAAACTTGTGGTTACACAGTCAAAAGACAAGGCAACAACAGTGGCTAGAACATGTTCTGTCTTTGGGAAGTAGGAAATGGTTGTTGGGTGTTTGTGAGGCAGGGAAGGATTTGGAAGATGACTATTTTCCTTAAAGGGCCTTGTAAGGTTTTTAAGTCTTTATGGGCATATATGTCTAATTTTTGTTAGATGAACTAAAAACTATTATGATATTCAATTTTTTACCTATTAGCAAAGATGCTAGTGAGCCTGGGATGAAAACATTAAGTATATGATGGAATGCTCCAGTTACTGCTGGTGGCAGAGTTAATTGGTATGACCTTTCTAGATAGCAATTTATCAATATGTATGAAGAGCCTTAAGAAACCTGATGTCCTCTGAACAGCAATGCCACCCCTGAGAATCTACCATAATAAAACAATCCTAAATATAAAAAGGAACTTTCATTCAAAGAAGTTCATAGGATCATCATTAATTGTGAGAAACTGGAAACAGAATGTCCAATAACAAGGAAAAAATTAAATAAACCATGGTACGTTCACTCATTCAAATATTATGTACCACTTAAAATATTTAAAAAGATAATGTAAGAACATGGAAAATGCTAATGGAGTGATGCTAAGTGAGAGGAATAGGATATAAAGCCATATATACAATTTTATTTTAAGTGCACATATTTTTGTCAAGGGCTTAGAAGACAAAAGACCATAACTGTTAGAAAAAGTAATTGAAGGTAGTTGGTAGGAAAATTGATTTTCCCCTTGTTTCTATTTCTCTGAATTTTCAAGTCTGTTCATAAATATGCTTTGAATTTAAAAATTAAGTTATATGCAATAACAATAGTGTAAATTTAACCATCAGAAAGAAAGGGGAATTGTAATAAATGAGCCTGAGCCCCTTAAGCTCATTGCCATTAAGGCCAAAGGAAAGTCCCAACACTTGAAAAGTGTAATTTAATGTTCTACTATAGCTGTTATAGGAATAGCTTTCAAAGAGAAGCTCATAATAAAACTAAAATAAATGTTCTGGTTATGTGGCAGAGCTTAGTTTATTTGCAATCAGTTGGCTCAAAAACTTTGTTGTGATTAACCTGCATAAGAAAGCTGGAATTTAACTTGAATTTTCAGTTATATTGCATCCAGTCTTGCTTATTCCACTGAAAAAACTCGTACTGGGAAAGGGTGGGGTGGAAATTACAGACAAATATGTTTTAAATTAGACACCCTTTCTAGACTATGGCTCTGAGGTGGAATTTGTCATTGCCATGAATGCTTCTGTACCATAAACAGTTTTGAAAGGAGCAAAGGTAAGTGTGGTTGTGTGTTTGCGTGCGCCAGGTTTTCTCAGGTTCTCTCAAGTTTGTATGTAGTCACTTAAACTAGGATTCAAGTTAGGAGATGGCAGCCAGGGCTTCTAATTTGTAACCCACTAACAGTATTTTTTTTTTTTCTTTTTAAATTTCTTCTGAAGGACTGGCTTCTCTTAGTGCATAGCTTTTCAGAAATGTTTAAAAGCACAATAAATACCATCTCTTGGTTATTGCCCTAAAACTTACAAGAAAAAAATCCTGCCATTTGCAACAACATGGATGGACCTTGAGGGCATTATGCTAAGTGAAATAAGTCAGACAAAGACAAATACTGTATGATATCACTTATATGTGGAATCAAAGAAAAAAAAGAAGAAAAAACCCCCCCTCAGAGGGCTTCCCTGGTGGCGCAGTGGTTGACAGTCCGCCTGCCGATGCAGGGGACGCGGGTTCGTGCCCCGGTCCGGGAGGATCCCACATGCCGCGGAGCGGCTGGGCCCGTGAGCCATGGCCGCTGAGCCTGTGCGTCCGGAGCCTGTGCTCCGCAACGGGAGAGG
>NC_041228.1:30172688-30207558 GCF_002837175.3 Physeter macrocephalus | reverse complement strand
GCTGAGCCTGCGCGTCCGGAGCCTGTGCTCCGCAACGGGAGAGGCCACGGCAGTGAGAGGCCCGCGTACCGCAAAAAAACCAAAAAAAAAAAACCCCTCATAGATACAGAGAACAGATTTGTGGTTACCAGGGGTCGGGGATGGGAAGCGGGCAAAATGGGTGTAGGTAGTCAAAAGGTACAAGCTTTCAGTTATATAACAAGTCCTGGGGATGTAATGTACAGCCATGGCAACCATAGGTAACAATACTCTATTGTGTATTTGAAAATTAGATATGAAAAGTTTTCATCAAAAGAAAAAACTAACTGTGTGGTGATGGATGTTAAGTAAACTTATTGTGGTACTCCTTTTGCAATAGGTACATATATCAAAACATTATGTTGTACACCTAAAACTAACACAATGTTGTATGTCAATTATATCTCAATAAAAGATGAAAAATTAGAAAAAGCCAAAATAAGTAATACTTTTAGATATATAAATCTGAATTACACTGAGGGACTCACAACATACTATAATTTTACTTTTGTTTAAAAGTACCTCTTGCCCTTTTTCCCCCAAATGTGACATTATTCTTTTTATTATAAAAGAAAACAACAAAGAACATATAACAGGATCGCTGCCTCTATACATTTTGGACATTTGCAAATTGTAGTAGATGCATGTAATAGATCAGGTCACTACTTTTGGCTTTTTCTTGCATTCCCAGTAAGATAATTATATTACAGGAATTTGTGCATTCTGTCTATGCTGATACTACCTACTATTTTTATTTTCAAACTCGACTGCTGCCTTCAGCATTGTGCAATGTTTGGCTAGCATTGTGTTTTGGCTCTGTCAGGACTTTCTTGTGTTATACATGATTGCAATAGATCTTGTTATTGATTCCAGATACGTTTATATGTCTTTCTTGTTCTCAGTTTTTGGAGGTTAATCTGTCGAGCATTTGTTCCTTTTCTTGAAGAAAGGAATCTAGGAGTCCTCAAGAGTTGGGTGAAACTGGCACAAAAAAGTAGGGGGAAAAAAACCTAAATGAAGTCTTTGGAGAGAAAACTGACTCAAAGGAAAACCTTTAGTTCTGGAAAATCTCAGACAAATTTAGAAATATTCTTATGTACAGTCTCTTCACATTGTTGCTGAGTATCAGGAGTACAAATAAGTGTTCACTGATATGCTTTTAAATGCATAAAATGGTGTATAGGTTTCTGAAATTGACGCCAGCTCTATATTTGGCCAGCAAAAGAAGAGCAGCATGGCAAAAGCCGCCAGTACAGTAGCTGGTGGTGTTTTTCTTGGTGTATCAACATGGTGGACAGGTAGACACAGATGGAGTTATCCTGAAAGCTGTTTCAGCCGACCTGGTTCTCATAGAAAGGGCATTTTCATCTCTGTCCCAATATTACCGTATGAACCACCTGAATCACTGGATATAATCTAAGCAGTTTCAGTTTTGTCTCCCACTGCTCCTTTATAATTTACTTAGTTGGAGAAAACTTTTCTCTATCAGATTAAAACTTAGCAGACCTCAAAAGTGTTTACGCTCACTATTACAGTATGCAGTTACTTTAAGAGATATGACACAGTCTCGGTGCAAAATTTTTCAAATAATCCAGTGCAAGATATTAATTAGCATTTTGATTTTTCATCCAGAGTAAGAGGCTGAGACCTGTAGATGGTAGGCTGGGGCATTTGGAGAGAAGAAAGAGAAACTGATCAGTAACTTTCCTGAACTCGGACTCATCAAACTATAGTTTTTGACCATGCCATGGTTGCAAAGGGAGTAGGGAAGAAAGGGAAATAGAAAAGGGAAGTTCTTTCCTGGCTGGGGACTGATAGCTTCATAAGCTGGCTTCTCACTCTAATTTGGCAGGTGGTTGTAGATGATACTTTCTCCTGTGGGTGCTTTAAAGACCACTGAGTATCCCTTTTTAGTGGCAGCTGTCATGGCGTGAGTAATGTCTTCCTTCTACCCTCAGCCCTAGTGTTGAGTGATCTTCCAACTTGGTGCTGCACCCAAGTTCTCTTGTGCTCCAGATCACCTCTTTCCCCACAGGCCCACAATTTGGTCCATGGGAATCTAACATTCCTTGACTTTTACTAGTAGAAGTAGAATTCCTTTGCCAACCTAGCCCTGTCCTCTCTTTATTGTCCTGAAATAGGCCACTTCATTAGTCCATGGAATCCCCCAACTATGGAGAGAATCAGGCCCTCCAAGGGCTCTGGCTGAAACCCTTACTTGCACTGAGATGAGGGGCAACAAACTCTTCTCCTTTCCCCTGGGGAAGTGGAGGTAGGGCTCAAGCCCAACTTTTTCCATAGAAAAGTCCCCCACAATATCTCTTTCTCTGAACGCTGTGACCCCTTTTTATATTCTTGATCTCACTGAATGGCCCAAGAAGAGTGGAACCAGTTTTTGTGATTTTTTAACTTGGGAGTTCTGCCCTCTGTCTGGCCCCTAGCTTTGGCATGCAGCCCATTTTGTATTTTGTTGCCTGGACCAAAACTTTATTTACACACCTTTATATTGATGTGACTCCAATCACAGTCATGTTACTTTGATCTTAGCCTAAGACTGACAGATAAAATAGAGGACACACATTTAAATCTGAGTTTCAGATAAATAATGAATAATTTTTTGGTGTATGTCTTATGCACTATTGGAGACATGTAAACTAAAAAATTATTGTTTATCTGAAATTCATATTTAACTGGTCATCCTATATTTATTTGCTAAATCTAGGGAACTTCTCTTAGCCAAAATCCTTTACATGAAAATGAAAAAAATTTTGATTAACTTTTCATTATCTGCTGGGCCATATGCATGTATGCATGTCTTTCATATCCGGTTTGGATAATTAGGTGTAAACTCTGTTAGAGGCATAAAAGCTATTCAGCAAATCTCTTTTGATGGCAATATACATGGTTCTGCTTCTGGGTGTGTAAGCTTTGTCATCTTCCTGGCTACTAATTTGTCTTGTACCTACACATGTGTATTGAATCTTGAGAGCAGAATAAAGTCTGTTTCTCCTTAGCCATGTTGAGAGCTGACTTTGGGAGGGTTATGATAAAATGAAAAGCATTTTAGTACAGGGAATAAGCTGTTTGTTCTGCTATTGAACACTTTTTAACTGCTTGAATTTATCTATTTATTCTTCAACTCATAAATACATTTATAATGTGTCTTGTAAGGAGTTCAAAATGCATCCTATTAAAGCTATCTAATTCCACTGTTGGTATTATTAGATATCATGCTATGATCATGCTTTTAATGATAAACAAAGTAGTTGAACAATGAGGTTACAGAAATCATAGCACAAGAAAGCAATTTATGAAATCAAGGTTTCTGCTCAACATTTTCAGTTCACATGATGAGAATCATTTAATCACACGATCTTTGGGAGGAGTCTTTTTGTAGTTGTATGTGTTCTTGAGATCCTGCTTTGGTAGTAGACAGAAGGACAGGTTCACCAGTGAGACCAAAGAGGTGTGTTTAGAGTGTAGAGTTCCTGAGAGGATGTGGGAAGATGTTTCACGGAAGATGGGATCCTTTTTACCACAAATTCTGAAAATTTTAGCAGAAGACAGTGTGGTGGAAAAAGATAATTTATGCAAGTTACCTGTGTGATGCTTTAAATATATAACAAGTGTTTCTGATTATAGATGGTAAAATTTATTAAGTTTCTTTCATAGCCTGAGAGTTTATAGCATTACCACTGTAATACTTCACTATTTAATTTCTAAACTTAAAGAGGACAGGATCTTGATGAAGATTGTTCTGTATTTGTGGGAAATGTATAGAATGGAATGGGAGGGAACTACTTTAAAAGGAGCTAATGTCGGGAAAAATACACAAATTATAAACATCATCTGGCCATCTTAAACCACAACCAGTTCAACATAAGCTAATGGTGTGATGACACTGGATAAAATATTAATGGTTGGTTTGCAATAATGGAAATATACTGGTGTAGCCACCTCTGTGCTCACTTCTGGGTGTAATGGAAGATGTGTACGAGCTTACAATATTTATAAGAAAAAGACTTAAATGGGACATTTTAACTACTTTCAGATATTCAGAATGCTCCCTCAGGTAGAAGATGGGCACACTTAGAGTAGCTGCAGAATATAACCAGAGCATCAATGAATAGAACTTACCAGGAGACACATTACAGCCTGTCACTGGCTAACAAAAAGAATACAAAACAAATAGAAAAAAAGAAACTGGGTGCTGTTTGGTAGCAAATGGCTTATTGAGAAAGACTTAAAGATCAAATGATCACCTTTCAAAAATGTAGATTAAATAAATGGTTTAAGTTCTTTCTAACTTTATGATTTCACAATTCTATGATATTCTCACAGAACATGAGAATAGTTAAAATGTATAGAGTACTTCCTATCTCTAGGCATTGTCCTAAGGGCATGTACTCATTCATTCATCCATTTATTCATTCATTCATAAAAGTTTAACTAACTGCTAGGTATGAGGCATTGTTAAAGGCCCATTTATATATCAAATTCTTGCCTTCATAGAGTGATATTCTAAATAGCATAAGCGAACAATTTACACAGTAAATGAGAAAATGATACAAGTTGAAGAGAAAAAGAGTCAGGAAATGCGATGGGGAGTCCTGAGGGAGGATTTACAATTTTGAATATGAAAAGCCTTGTTGAAAAGATTATATTGGAATGAAGGTTTGAAGAGGGTAAGGGAGCAAACCATATAAATGCCTAGGGGAGGAATGAGCCATGCAAAGGGAACAGCAGGGGCAGATGTCCTAAGGCAAGCCTTGCCTTTTGTTCTGGAGACACGTGGCACAGGGGAGAGCTGTAGAGGTTAAGGTCAGAGGCATAATGAGGGCCCAGCTCTGGTTAGACCCTCCAGGTCTTGGTTGAGAGTTTACTTTTTCCTCTGATCAAGATGAACAGCCATTGAAGGGTTTCGGGAAAGGCGTGACATGGTGAGGCTTACAGTGTGATTTTCAGAGAATACGTTGTGGGGAGCAAGGGTGAAAGTTAGGAGACCATTGCATTGGTTCAGGAGCGAGATGACAGCTGGCACCAAGTTGGTGGCAGTGGAGATGGTGAGAAGTGGTCAGAGCCTGAATTTATTCGGAAGGTAGGGACAGCAGAATTTGCTGACAGATTGAATGTGGGGTGTGGAGAAAGGAGGGATTAGGATGACTTCAAGGACTTGGGCCAAGCAAATGAAAGGACTGAATTGGCATGAGATAAGATGGGGAAGACTAAGGTTTGGGGAAATGGGAGGGGTATCAGCAGCTTTACGAGAATGATCACTTTAGTCATCTTAAAACCCTCTGAGGTTATAATGCCCATTCCACAGGTGAGGAAACTGAGGTAGAGAAAAGTTAAGAAACTGGGTAGCATTCAGTGCTGAATGGAAGATGTGAACATAGGCGCCTGACTCTACCTAACAACAATGTTTTGGTGTCTCATAATAAACCTGGTTACAACATAGCCTCGAATGCTTCTCACCAGGATGACACAAGCTTCAGTAACGTGAAAAACACTGAGCTGTAGGAATCTGTAGGAGGAAACATAAGGTACAGAAAAAGGAAAAAACTGAAACTCCAATTCTGAGCATAGACAATGACTCCTGTCTTTTGTTGATTATTATTAGTGAAGAAAAGCATTTTGAGTAAAGAGACTTTTCTCTGGTTAGCTAAATGTTGAATTAAAAAATTTATTTTTCTAACTTGAATTTGATTCTGTCTCATTTATCTAAATTGAGCATGGAAGTACTCTTTTTCCTCCTTAAATGGTTTTGCTTTTCCTTTTAATCATCATGGCTAGAAATTTTCAGCATGACAAAGACTTTTAAATTTGGTATTATATACTCCTTTTTATGAATATTAAAGACACTTTGAAAAGTATAGCAAAGTATTAAGAACCTAATCAAGGTCACACTAAGAAGTAACTGTGAATGATCTTTTAGTACATTTCCTTTTAATAAACTTCCCTTTAGTACTTTTAGTATTCATATTTATAGATGTTATATATGGTGAACATTACACTATATATACAGCTTTGTATTATGCTTTTTCACTGACATGATATCATGACATTCCCCCCCGCCTTTTTTTATTCTTGCTATGTCACATGGCTTGTGGGATCTCAGTTCCCTAATCAGGGATTGAACCTGGGCCATGGCAGTGAAAGCACCAAATCCTAACCACTAGGCCACCAGGGAACTCTCCCCCCATGTTATTAAATTCTTTATAAATATACTATCTATTCATAATTCTTTTAAGCATTTCCCTGCTATGGAACTGACCCATAAATTTGTGATATCTGTAAAAAAAAGACTTCTTGGGCATGTTATGAATATTTCCCAAATACAACTGTTTTTGTTTGGAATGAAAACATATTATGGAGATGGTGCAGTCAGTGATGTGCCAGTGTTGCTGTTTTCTCTGAAATGGTCATTGGTAAGTGAGAAAGCTCGTCAACTGATAAATCACTTCACTAGAGATCTATGTTTTATGCTCTTTGAGAATTTGGTATTATTAATGTTCTCTTTCATGTCAATAAACTTCGTCACAGACATCTGTTTAAAAGCAGGCAAAGAAGTGGTGTGCCCCATGCCAAGATTTGTATTTTTGTTATAGTCTTCTTGGAACTTTTATAGGATGTGATAAATACAAGCCTCTCCAAATAACAATGTGAACTTCAATTCCATTTTAATGATTTTTTTCTGCTAAGTGGTGTTTAAGTGTTTAATATTTTTCAGGGATTAAAGCTAGACTAATGGTGCAATCTATGATAAGCACATCGGGATATATTTGTAAATTTCAAGCTTTGGGGATTAAATTTGCTAAGTGCTCTGGAAATATTGTTGTGTATTTTCTTAGGTATAATGAATATACTCTAATACTGATCCCTGTTTATTCTTGGACAGACTCCTGATTGGAATATAAAGTGACTTTGACAACTTCGTGATGAATCTATGGTGATACTATTTGCCTACTTCATTTTTACCAAGAAATAAATGTAAATTTCACCAATTTTCATGAAATATTTGTGGTAGCTCATGCTCAGGTCAAGTCTATAAATAAACCAGGTTGAATGAAGAGGTAGTCAATACCAAATTATATTTAAGAAAAACTTCTATATAATAAGTAGATGGCCGATTTTAAAAGTTAAATATGAAAATAATACATACCTAGAATTAAGATTATGCTGAATAAAATTTAATCTGATACTTTGTACATTTATTTTTCAAATTATAAAAGATTTGCATGAAAATATCAACTGCTCTTGTATTGTGGATATTTTGATGTTTACTAAGAAAAACCCAAGAATATTAGAGTTGGAACACCTATAAACTTAATCTAATAAAAACTTGCTAGAAGACTGGAGTCAAATAAATTCAAATAATGCAGAGCCATAAGTAAGCCCCAGGTTGTCTGACCTCTCATTCATGGACTTTTTTCCACAACAGGACATCAATCACTCTTCTTTATGAGGCATCGGCTTGTAAATATTACTTAATGCTAGGTGAATAAGCCTCGTGTCCAAAGATCCTGAGAGAGGAGTGACATTACCAGTATGGCAACATAAATCATTCCTGACTTTGCTTCCTTCTCACAAGGACAGTAACTAACAACTGTTCACAGACAAGATAACCTGAGAAAATTCTAGAACACAGGGGTGAGGCTGAAGCACCCCTTGTACCACAGCAACCAAGACACTGTATTAGAAGTGTAAAAGGAGTAACTACACACTAATGACATTGCCCCTCCTCCAGGCTGGTATAGCACCACACTAAGAAGTCTCCCCTAAGCCTATGGTTCCTCCAGAGGGAAAGGAGAGCCCAGGGTAGACATCCTGCCTCCCCAGCATTGTGGGTCACTCCAGGGAAACTCCCACCCTGGTTTTATTCCATGGGATTGCAGGGCAATCTGTGAGGCTTCACCCCTGGAAATCTGATTGTGAGGGAGAAGTGGGTAGGGGCTTGCAACAGTCAGCACTCAGATCTCTGTGGACTGAGTTCCTACCTGCAGTGCCCAAGTAAGTGTCAAAATCAACATCTTCGCTCATCAGTGGAGCCAAAACGGTGGAGCAGTATGACCAGGAAACTTGGCAGGGTAAAGGTTTGTCTGATTCAGGTCTTAAAGAGTATTGCCAGCCCTAGAATTTGGTCAGGACCACAAAGAGACTTTTTGGCTTTGAAGCCAGTTCTCCAGCTTTTCCCAGACAGGGAAACTAATTTGTAGTCCTGCCCATTGCTAAACACAGCCTTCAGCCTACCCAACCACTGAACCTATTTAGAGTACATAGAAAGCTGCATAGCCCATCCAGCAGCCATCTGTACAGTGGAACTTGAACAGTGAGCATAGGTCATTGTTCTCTCCATCTGCTGAGCAAAATCAGTGGCCTCATCTGAGGCCAGAGAATTCAGCACATGATCTTTCCTGATTTGGGTCTCCAAACTATGAGCTGTGTGAGCCCTGGGGCCCATTTTGCTGCCCTGCCAGGACAGGAAAGCTAATCTGTAGCCTTGCCTACTGCTGAGAATAGTATCTAGTCTCAATATTTAGAAAGCCTAAACAGATAACCCAGGGAACTGCAAAATCCATCCTACAGCCTTGCTTGGGCAGGAAACCAAGCTATCAGTCCTATCCAACTATTCTCCATCAGCAGCACAAATCCCCCTCCTCACCTCAGAGCTTGATAGGGAACTTGCCCCCAAATAGACCCTGATAGCAAGCCCCACCTGCATAAGGGCATTAGCAGAAACCCAAACTGAATTGACTGGTGAGGAGTTATCTCTGCGAAAGTGAACCTATAAAGTATGGAAGAGGAGATTGCTTGCTCAAATGTACAAGTATCAACAAAAGGAATTAAGAATCATGAAAAATTAAGTAAACACAACACCAAAGAAAACTAATAAAGTTCCAGTAACTGACCCTAAAGAAATGGAAATCTAAGAACTGTCAGAGAATTCAGAATAATCTTGATGTTTAGAGAACGACAAGAACACACAGATGGACAACTAAATTAAATTAGAAAATCAATGCATGAACAAAAAGTTCAAAGAAGTAGAAACCATCAGTAAAAAATCCTAGAGCTGAAAAATATATTGAATGAACTGAGAAACTTAATACAAAGCTTGGAAAGCAGACTCAACCACTATAAGAAAGAATCAGTGACCTTGAGATAGAACATTTGAAATTATTCAATCAGAGGAGCAAAAAGAAAAAAAGAATGAAAAAGAGTGAAGAAAGCCAGTGGGACTCATAGGACACAACAGAACAAAACAACAGTCACATTATGAAAGTTCCAGAAGGAGAAAAGAGAAAGGGACAGAAAGTATATTTAAAGCAATAATGGCTGAAAACTTCCCAAACCTGGGGAGAGAAATAAACACCCAGATCAATGAGGCCCAAAGTACCCCAAATAGGTTGAGCCCAAATAGGCGTGTAGAAGATATATTAAATTGTTAAAAGTCAAAGACAAAAAAAAAAAGAATTTTAAAAGCATCAAGAAAGAAGAGATAAGTTACTACAAGGGAACCCCCATAAGACTATCAGTGGATTTCTCAACAGAAACAGTTCAGGCCAGGAGAGAGTGGAATGATCTATTCAAAGTATTGAAAGAAAATAAACCCATCAACCAGAATTCTATACCTGGCAAAACTGTTCTTCAGAAATAAAGGAGAGAGAAATACTTTCCAGAAAAACAAAAGCTGTGTGAGTTCATCACCACTAGGCCTGTCTTACAAGACATGCTAAGGGGAGTTCTTTAGGTGTAAGTGAAAGGATACTAATTAACATCATAAAAACATAAGAAGGTAGCTTAAAACTCAATGGTAATGGTAAAAATATAGTCAAAGTTAATAATATGGTAATGGTGGCATGTAATTCACTTACAATGCTAGTTTCAAAATTAAAGGAACAAGTATAGTAAAAATAACCATGACTACAATAATCTCTTACTGGATACACAATGTAAAACTGGTAAACGATAACATCAATAACCTAAAAAGTGAGAGGGAAGAGAAGTGAAAGTGAAAAGTTTAGGAATGATATCCAAGTTAACTTGTTATCAGTTTAAAATAGGGAGTTATAATTTTAAAATATTTTTATGCAATCCTCATAGTAACCACAAGGGAAAAACCTGTAATAATTACACAAAAGAACATAATAAATAAGTAAAAGCAAATTGATAACAAAAGACATCAAAACACACAAAAAAGACGGCAGGATAAGAAGCAAGGAACAATGGATATACAAAATAGCCAGAAATTTATGAAGTGGCAATAGTAAGTCCTTCCCTATCAATAATTATCTTAGTATTTTTTAAGTCTTTATTGAATTTGTTACAAAATTGCTTCTGTTTTATGTTTTATTTTTTTGGCCCCAAGGCATGTGGAATCTTAGCTCCCTGACCAGGGATCGAACCTGCAACCCCTGCATTGGAAGGCAAACTCTTAACCCTGGACCACCAGCGAAGTCCTGGCACCTATCAATAATTATTTTAAATGTGAATGGATTAAATTCTCCAATCAAAAGACATAGAATGGCTAAATGAATTATTTACAAAAAAAAAGATCCAGTGATATGATGAATACAAAGCTCACTTTAGCCTTAGACACACAAAGACAGAGTGAAGGGATGGAAAAAGATATTTCAAGCAAATGGTAACTGAAAAACAACAACAATAAACTGCAGAGGTAGCTCTACTTATCAGACAAAATAGACTTTAAAAATACTAAAACAAGCAATCTTCTCTCTCTACATAGTGATAAAAGGGTCAATTCATCAAGAAAATATAACAATTGTAAACATTTCTACATGCAACATTGGAGTACATAAATATATAAAGCAAACAATAATAGAGCTAAACAGAGAAATAAACAGCAATACAATAATAGTTGGGGACGTCAATATGCCAGTCTCAACAACAGATCACTGAGACAGAGGATCAATAGGGAAACATCAGATTTGAACAAAACTATACAAATGGACCTAACAGACATATACAGAACCTTCTATATGACAACATCAGAATACACTTTTTTTTCTCAAGTGCACATAGAACATTTTTTAGGAGATACCATATATTAGGCCACAAAACAAGTCTTAGCAAATTCAAGAAGACTGAAATACTACCAAATATCTTCTCTGCCCACAATCATTTGAAACTAGAAATCAGTAACAGGAGGAAAATCAGAAAAGTCACAAATACATGAAAATTAAACAATCAATGGATCAAAGAAGAAATTAAAGAGAAAATTTAAAAATATCTTGAGACAAATGAAAATGGGAACACAGTATGCCAAAACCTATGGGATGAAGCAAAAGCAGTTCTAAGACGAAAGTTCACAGCAATAAACACCTATATTAAGAAACAAAGATCTCAAACAATCTAACCCTACACTTCAAGGAACTGGAAAACAAAGAACAAACAGAGCCCAAAGTGAGCAGAAGGAAGGAAATAATACAGATTAGAGCAGAAACAAATGAACTAGAGAACAGGAAATTAATAGAAAATAAAAACAAAAATGAGTTGGTTCTTTAAAAAGATTAACAAATTAATCAACTTTTAGCAAGATTAACAAAGGAAAAACAGAGGACTCAAATTAAAAAAACTGTAAATGAAAGAGGAGACATTACAACTTGATACCACAGAAATATACAGGAGCATAAGAAGCTACTATGAACAACTTACATCAACAAACTAAACAACCTAGAAGAAATGGAAGATTCTTTGAAACAAACAACCTACCAAGACTGAATCAGGAGGAAATAAAAAATCTGAGCTGACTAAGTACTAGTAAGGAGATTGAATCAGTAATAAAAAAAATCTCCCAGTGAGGAAAAGCCCATGACCCAAACTTATTTTAGGCAGCCAGACCTACCCTTGTATGAAAGCCAGAAAAGGACACTAGAAGAAAAGAAAATTACAGGCCAATATCCATACTGAAGATAGATACAAAAAAATAAAATACTAGCAAAATGAATTCAGCAGGACATTAAAAAGATCATTCACCATGATCAAGTGGGATTTACCCTTGGGATACAAGGATAGTTATCATATGCCAATCAATAACAGTGATACACACATTAATAGAAGAGAAAATATCATATGATCATCAATAGACACACAAAAAAGCATTAGACAAATTTCAACTCTGTTCATGATAAACCCTCTAAACAAATTAGGCACAGAATGAACATACCTCAACATAATAAAGGCCATATATGACAAGCCCACAGCTAACATCATACTCAATAATGAAAGGTTGAAAGTTTTTTTTCCAAGATGAGGAACAAGACAAGGGTGCCCACTCTTACCACTCGTATTCAACATAGTACTGAAATCCTAGCCAGAGCAATCAGGCAAGAAAAAGAAATAAAACTCATCAGAATTGAAAAGGAAGAAGTAAAATGGTCTCTGTTGGCAGATGACATGATTTTATATGTAGAAAATCATAAGGACTTTGCCAAAAAAAAATCGGTCTAATCAAGGAATTCAATAAAGTTGCAGAATACAAAATTAGCACAAAAAACTCAGTAGTGTTTCTATACACTAATAAACATTCTGAAAAGAAATTTAAAAAATGATTCCATTCACAATGGCATCAAAACCAAAATAATACTTAGGAATAAATTTGACCAAGAAGGTGAAATATCCATATACTGAAAACTATAAGACATTCATGAAAAAATTGAAGACACAAATAAATGGAAAGGTATTTGTGTTCATGGGTTAGAATTAACACATCAGTACTACCAAAAACCATCTATAGATACAATGCAATCTCTATCAGTATTTTAAAGAGATGCTTTACAGAAGTAGAAAAAACAATTATAAAATTTTTATGGAATCACAAAAGACCCCCAAAGTCAAAGAAATCTTAAGAAGCACAAAGCAGGAAGTATCATACTTTCTGATTTCAAGCTATATTATAAAGCTATAGTAACCCAAGTAGTATGTTACTGGCATAAACAGACATATTTACCAATAGAACAGAATTGAGAATCCAGAAAAAAAACCCATTCATAGACAGTCAACTAATATTTGATGAAAGGAGCCTACAATACTCAATAGAGAAATGAGTCTTTTCAATAAGTTGTGTTGGGAAAATTGGATATTTACATATGAAAGAATAAAACTAGACCCCTATCTTTAACTTAAAATGGATGAAAGACTTAGATGTAAAACTAGAAACCTTAAAAATCCTAAAAGAAAACACAGAAAAAAACTCCTTGACATGAGTCTTGGCAATGAATTTTTGGACTTGACACCTAAAGCACAAGCAACAAACTAAAAAACAAGTGGAACTACATCAAACTAAAAAGCTTCTTCACACACAAAGAAAGATCAACAAAATGAAAGACAAAGTAGTGAATGGGAAAAAACATTTGCAAACTATGTATCTGATAAGGTGTTACTATCCAAAATATGTAAAGAATTCATACAACTCAGTAACAACAACAAAATTATATATATATAAAATTTAAAAACGGGCAAAGGACCTGAACAGAATACCTGGAATATTCTTCCAAAGAAGGCATATGAATGGTCAACAGGTAAATAAAGGGTAATCAACATCACTAATCAGAGAAATACAAATCAAAACCACAATGAGATATCACCTCACACCTGTTAGAATGGATATTATCAAAAAGACAAGAAATAACAACTGTTCTGGAGGATGTAGAGAAAAGGGAACCCCTGTGCACTGTTGATGGGAATGTAAGTTGGTGCAGCCACTGTTGGGAACAGTATGGAGGTTCCTCAAAATGTTAAAACTACCATATGATCCAGCAATTACACTTCTGGGTATTTATCCAAAGGAAATGAATACACTTACTCAAAAAGATATCTGCACCTCCATGTTCACTTCAGCATTATTTACCATACTAAGACTTGGAAACAATCTAAGTGTCCATCAATGGATGAATGGATAAAGAAGATGTGATACATATATACAACAGAATATTATGCAGCAGTAAAAGAGAAAAAAATTTTGCCATTTGCAACAACATGGAGAGACATTGAAGGCATTATGCTAAGTGAAATAAAGTCAGAGAGAGAAAGACAAATACTATACAATCTCACTTATATGTGGAATCAAATCAAAAACAAAAACAGAAAAACCAAAAAAACAACTCATAGAAAAAGAGATCAGATTTGCAGTTTCCAGAGCTGGGGGTGGGGGAAGGGAGTTGGATGAAGATGGTCAAATGGTACAAACTTCCAGTTGTAAGATAAATAAGTACTAGAGGTGTAATGTACAACATGACAACTTCAGTTAACACAGTTGTATGGTATATTTGAAAGTTGTTGAAAGTAAATCCTACAGGGTTCTTACCACAAGAACAAATGTTTTCTTCTTTAATTACCTGTATGAGATGATGGATGTTAACTAAACTTATTGTGGTAATTAATCATTTTACAATATATGTAAGTCAAATCATTATGCTCTACACCTCACATTTATACAGTTCTCTATATTAATGATATCTTAATAAAATGGGGGGGAAGGTCCTTTGAGAAATTTAGGGCTATTTTTGATGATATTATCAAACTATTGTCATGTTTTCCCAGTTTTAAGATGCCATCATTTAGTTAATGTAGTCTATCTAGTTACAGTAGTTCAGGAAAAAAAAAAAACCCACTACCACATGAAGGTTCTAACGTTATTGATTTTAGAAATAGTAATTGTATACCTTAGATTCAAAGATGTAATTATGTAAACTTTTTGGCAGGTACTTGTTGGCTTTTATACATTTAGGCTCTGTTCAGACACAATTTAAAGAGACTGCTTGTTGACTTGTTCCAATAGAAGTGTTCCCCGTTATAGTTCCATTTCTGTAAATCTATCAGTGATCCACAATAGTAACTGCAGTCTTATGTGGATCCTTCTCATGTACATGCCCTTCCTTAATAATGTCTGAACAGGTTATTTTACCTGATATTTTATAAGATCAACAAAAGAATTATTTGAAACTTAAAATGTACTCTTTAAAATATTCAATTTACAGTTGACAGAGGTTTAAGACAATTATTGCTTGCAGATTGCCTGCAGCATTTTTCCAAGCTTCAGATTGCAAATCCATGGCACAAGTGCCACTCCTTATGGCTCTTCTACCTATGGACAGCCACTGATTATCAGCCCTTTTCTTGCTACTGGTGAAGCCCCTAACTGGGCTTATTTAGAATAATGTATCTATCTGATTCTTGGTCTGTTCTACATCTTCTTTTTTCTTAGTTCTCTTTCTGCCTCTGACCCCTATTGTTTGCTCCTATATCCTACATCTGGGGCTCGTTGAGAGCAGCAAATGTTTGCCTGCAACTGTTCAAAGCTCAGCTTGTAAGGGACAGATGCTTTCTTTCTGAACTCCATGGATCCTCTCAATTGTAATTTTACTGTCTCTTCTGTTTCTATCTACTATTGCTCAAATGGATAATAAGAGGGGGTGTTGCAGGAAGTACAGTTCTCCTTTGAAACTCCTTTCAAATACTCTCAAGTAACAAGAATGACTGAAATACTTTTTGAATAAGTTTTGGCAAGAAATATATTGCCTGTACTAAGAGCTGCTGGGAGACATTCTTTCATGATGGAAATCCTTTCTAAATCCTATTTCCTTCATAGTTGTTGGCAGTCTTTCACTTAAAACCAATGCAAACAAAATAAACATGCATTTAAAAGCACACACATGCACACAAAAAACTGCCCCATGGCACTGTATCTGCAAAAGCCCATAGGATTTTGCTTATAATAACATATGAAGTATATTGGGGTCTCACAACTACTCATGACTTTTAGCTGTTTGCAACCCATGTAGAAAACAGTTGTTTCCAAATCTTTGAAAGATGGAAGAAGTTAATATAGTATTATCAGATGGTTTCATGGTAGTTCTCAAACTGTAATCCTGTAAACCACTAGTGTTTCTTAGCTGAATAGGTTCCAAAAGAAAACCAAGAAAACAAGAAACAATTAACAGCAGCCTTTTCCAGATTCTAGGACAGAATCCACAGACATAATTTTCCCAATTTCAAGTTACTTGCATTTGTTGTTTTTTTAAATCTTTGGTATTTGCTACTGTTACGGAATACAATACTACAAAATAGAGATACAATGAATGAAGAAATTTCAAATCAACATGAACGGGATAAAACTGATCATATCCATGTTAGTCATTTGCTTTCTTATGCCCTTGTGTGTCTATGCCTACTTGTATTTTATACATTTTTGGAGAGACTGAGAGACTTGAGGGGAGGGAGGGTGGAAAAGAGAGAGATCCTGCTCATAAACATGATCTTAATGTACACAGATAGGTTCAAAAGAAGATATTTTTAATAGTTGAATTCCATAAAACAAAAATTTACATCATTCTATAAAGAATTCCATGACTTCCAATTACTTTGACATTTGAGCAAGTTTAAGAAAAACCATCCAGTAAGGTTCATTCAGTTTTCTTTGCCACATCAGAGGTCTCTGCTACCATCATAGTTCTAAGTCCTATCTCCTCTAGGGTTGCTGGAGAAGTGCAATTAAGAAACTTATAAAAATGTCTTCCATTAGGCAGAATCCCCTCTCAGCATGTATCCGAGAAGACATTCTCTTTCAAGTAGCATCTTTCTTGATGAACTGTTGTTGAGGTGATATTGTGTTACATTAGCAGTATGTTTCCTCACTCACAACATCATCAAATATTTTCCCTGTCTTAGCAGCTAGGTCATCTGCTAAGTCATCCTGGGCTTATTACCCTCGTGGTAGAGATGTTACTGCAGAAGTGCAGAGGAAAAGAAATTAATGATGCTTAGCTTTTGCATTCTGAAATAAATGTTTGAACTTCAAGACGAAGGTAATAGTAATGACTTTTGAATTGCAGGGGTTGGGCTTTTATCTTTTTCAGAAGCAGAAACTGAAGAGTTCAGAGCATAAAGTTCATGATAAAAAAAATTGGGACATTTTTCTCAATCTTGACAAAGATCTTTTGAGTTGGACTTAAGGAGATAATAGTCAAGAAAAAAATACACGTAGTTAAGCTTGGATGCAAGTGTCTGAGATACAAGTGGGTTATGCTATGTTATCCCTCTGGTTAGTTTCAAGTGGAGGCAGATGATAGAATATTTTATACCTTCCATTTAAGTTTGTTATTGAGTGGGAAGAAGGG
The DNA here is from genome assembly GCF_002837175.3 of Physeter macrocephalus. Taxonomy (NCBI): domain Eukaryota; kingdom Metazoa; phylum Chordata; class Mammalia; order Artiodactyla; family Physeteridae; genus Physeter; species Physeter macrocephalus. The sequence goes on along the minus strand of NC_041228.1, from coordinate 30,190,405 downwards.
ACTATGCTTGCTTCTAAGGTGGAATTCAAGAAGCCAGAAAAATTTGAGATTGCCCTTATACCACATCAACTTGGTGCAGTAGCAGTGAAGTAGAGTGGTGGTAATGATATGAACAGGCAGATCAGACTTGAGACAGCTCTACATTTTCCTGTGGCCCCAGAAAGGTTCAGGGGAAGTATTAACATATCCCATGGCCTCAAGAGTGGAAGAGAAGTGGATGAGAGCAGGATAAAAGATTAGAAAAGTCTTCTCTCTATGAAGAGAGGAACATAAACTCTGTAGAACAATGACTATGACCAAGGGGATAGTGCATCTCAGTGGATGCCAGCCTGGGAGGATGAGATGCCAGGGACCAGGGAGGGTGAAACTGTCCATGAGTGACCAGATGATGACAATAATCAACCTTCCCCCATCCCTTCCACCACCACTCACCAATCCCCACAAAGTTAAATAAGAACCCAGGAACCTGGGAAAGGAGGACGGGAAGAGGAACCCCTGGGATGGCTAACTTAAATTTGGAATGAACTAATTTTAATCAGAATTAACTAAAATCAGGTAGGATGGGGGTTTGAGTTGATTTATAGAAAACTATGGAGGCATGCTATTTTTGCATATTTGGATGTTATGACCTGATAATTTATACTTGCTACATATGCTTGACTTCCTCCTATTTCTGTTGTAGAATACTGATTGGAAGTGATTCTATCTTGGGGTATAGTAGAATCACTTCTTAAAGATTTGTTTCTTAAACAAGGGTGTAAAGCAAAATTGTTTATAATGAAAATCACTCAAAATCCCTTAAGTCAAGCATACAAGACAGTACATAGGCACATTCTCATTCAATAAATCCCACACAGGCAGGTTTCCCTTTAGGACTGGAGTATAGCTGTTTCTTCACGTGACACTGGATTAAGTTGTATGCTTTAGATTTCCAGACAGTAGGGCAGAAGATGCCCTCAGTATGAGAGGGTCATGGGATTGAACATCAAGGGAGGACAGATTCACTCCTCCTACCTGCCATCCTGAGGCATTGGCTCATCCAGCAAAAGGCAGGCACCTTGCCCCACATTAATTCTCTCTCCCATACATGTGCTTTCACTTACACTCTCCCTTTCTCCCTCACCTCACTCTTGTATATTTGAATAAACTGTACACAGGCAACTGGATTCTTATGTTAATTCTTGAAGTTTTGATGTTCAAGTTATGGCTCTGGGCAGGTGACCTCTGTAAACATCCTACCTGGCTTGATAATTTGGGGCTGGATCCAATATCATTTAAACTCAGCCTCTTTCCTCCCAGTGTTGTGTCTGTTCTCCATCTCAAAAGGTTAAAACAATATGGGCTCCTTTCTTCACCAGATACACAGTGTTTTACAGTGTGCTGATGTTTTCAGAGCTACACTTGACAATTCAGCAAAACAAGTGCCTATTTGTAACAACAGACTTGAAGAATACCTGGCTTCTAACTTCCCATGGGCACTGAGTCAGTGTCTTAAATACAAATCTACTGTTGATGGTAAATACTTTAAAAACAGAACTAGTCATACTTCCTTAATTGGGAGCTCATATTCCTCAATTATTTTCTTTAAAAGTAAACTTTCGTAATAATTTTGAGTCAGGAAAGGCAATCAAATTATACTGAATTTTAGTGTCACTAATTGATTCTCATTATTGGTAATGACTGTAATAACTACAGGCACAATTACAGGCAGATAGAGGATTCTGTGGGACTTAAATTTTAATTTAGGAAGCTTTCTAAGAAAAAGATATATACAATATTACAAAGACAAAGTTAGTTATTAAAGTTAAATTTGCTTACAATGAGATAATTTTAAAAATTGTTTTTATATATTAAAAGTTGACATACACCACAAAGCTACACATTACTAGGGCTTCCTCCAGAGTCTTAGAAGATATCCCAAACACATGAAGTGACCAGAAACATACTTTATTAGCTGCATGGTAAATCCCACTCTGAGCACAATTTATTGAGCATTTACTACATGCTGGGCATTGAATTACACACTTTATTATCTCATCTGTTATATTTCATATTATCATCCTATTTAGAAGTTAGGAAGGGGGAGCTTAGAGAGGGTAAGAAACTTGCCTAAGGTCACACAGCCAATAACTGAGAAAAAAATCTAATAATTCAAGTCTGATTTGTTCCAAATCCCTTATTTCCTTTTTATAATACTTTAAAAAAATTTTATTACATAATTTAAAACATTACTTAATGTCATATAAGTTGCACTTAGACATGAAGAGGCAGAAATATTTCCTTCCTTCTTTACCCATCCTTACAATTTATTTTACATATAAATTAAATCTAGAGCATAGATATACGTTTTAAAAGCCAATTCTTTGACAAACACTAGACTTGTACCTGGATTCTGGGAACAATTATGTTTTGGAGTAGGTTCTGGGTAAAAATCAGGTTAGGCACAGCATTTTATTTATTTTTAACATCTTTATTGGAGTATAATTGCTTTACAATGGTGTGTTAGTTTCTGCTTTATAACAAAGTGAATCAGTTATACATATACATATATTCCCATATCTCCTCCCTCTTGCATCTCCCTCCCTATCCCACCTCTCTAGGTGGTCACAAAGCACCGAGCTGATCTCCCTGTCTCTATGTCTGCGTCTTTATTCCTGTCCTGCCCCTAGGTTCTTCAGGACCATTTTTTTTTTTTTTTAGATTCCATATATATGTGTTAGCATACAATATTTGTTTTTCTCTTTCTGACTTACTTCACTCTGTATGACAGTCTCTAGGTCCATCCACTTCACTACAAATAACTCAATTTTGTTTCTTTTTATGGCTGAGTAATATTCAGGCACAGCATTTTAAAACCCCAGTAGTGCTATCAATACTTACGTGAATGACAACATTCCACTCGATGATTTGCTGAAAACTGAATGTTCTTAAAATGTTTTTAAAAAAATTCGTCCTTGAATTATATATTGTGGGACAAAGAACTGGTATAAATACTGGCTTCAGACTTGTGTTTGTAATTCACCTGAGCTCCAGCTCTGTCTTGTAGGTACACAGAGCACCATGATTTTTTCTGTGCTTTGATTAGTGTTGGCTCAGGTTATTGATTTTTGCCTCCAGCCTGGAGTTTGATATTTAGTATGCCTGGCTAATACAGGCATTATGACTACAGAAGTCTTCAGGTTCCAAGTACAGGGCAGCTTTTGTTTGGTGGATTTACAATTTTTCAGACTTCTGGGTATGTTAAATAAGAGGTAAAAAGGAAAAAAACCCACATCTTTCATAATGTACATGTGTATGTGTGTATAGATAAATTGGCAAAGGTTATTTGTGTTCAGATGTGGTTGCTCTTGACATGATGACTCCACACCCCAAGTCCCTCACCAGTGGAGATTTCTGCTTCAAGAGTATGTCTTGGTTTATTAGCTGCTTTGGATCTTTGGCTGTGTGATCCTTTTGTTTTTACCCTCGGTTTCATGGTACGTCTTTCAAACTGTGCCATAACTTTGTTCACATCATTTTAACTTTAATATGTCACAGATCAAGTATCTAATTATATGCTTTCTTGCCTCCTATGATCTTTCACTGCTGGTCTCCTGTCAACACCAGTTTTTAAATTGAATTCCTTTGGCAGCCATGCCCCTGAAATTTTTATATATGTATATACAATTTTTTTTTGCCCTGGAGTTTGTCCATAGATTTTAACATCTAGGTTTTAATCAAGATTTTAACTTTGTTTTCCCAGTGACTTCCAATGGTAAATTTACTACTTTCTCTGGGCATCTCTTTGAAAAGGAGACATGAAGGGAATTTTTAAATTCCTCATTTATAGAAATATAATCACTGTAGTATATTGAATAATATAGACAATGTATGAATAATATAGACATTTTGGCTCCTTAGAATAAGATGGTGATTGCTCTTCAGGTATTGGCGGGGGGGGGGAATCACACTTTATATAAAGTCTTTTCTTTTATTTAATGCTTACTAATAAATTTTCCTCAGAGTCAAGGCATAAAGTAAGCACTGCTGTAAGAGGGTTAGACTCTTATTTACTCTAGTATCTGTTTTTATTTTGTTATATTATTTCAGGAAATGGTGTTATTGATTGAGATCTAAGAAGTGATTAAAAACATACATGCCCTATAGAGTCATGTATTTTTTCAGTCTTTTCCAGAAAATTGCTTACCTTTTGCTAAGAGTATTTAAACCTAATCATTGTTGATATTACATGGTAAGACTTGGCATTTAGAAAATAAAATGTGAGATAACTCAAGTTTAGTTCAGCTCAATTAATGATCCTTAGGTGCCTACAGTGTAGCAGAAAATGTGCTTGCTTACCGTTGAGAATATGAAAATGACTAACACATGCCCCCTTCAAGAGCTCACTATCTATTAATGGTGAAATAGAACACTGGCAAAACTGGAGGGAGACTTTTTATTAAAGAAAGGAGTCATAGTGGCAAAATAATTTTGTCTCTGAAAAATTGCAGTGAAGATTATCTCCAAGAAATGTATTAATTGATGATCTCTGTTCAATTAAATTGTGTGATACATACCAGAATAATTCATCTGTGGTGTCTACAAAGTTATTATCTCAAAGGAAATAGTAAGGAGGGAGTATAGCCTCATAATCTGGTGTCAGGACACCTCTGTGTGACTCTTGGCTCTACTTCTAAATGTTGTGTGACTTTTCTTCATATCTGTAAGGTGGGGATAATATTACATATCTGTTCAAATTTATTATATTAATGAGATTAGCTATTACATAATGGTGTGATAACATAAGCCTTCAAAAATATTGCTTATTAATTTGATCAGTATTAGTAGTAACTAACAGTGCAGAGACCTATATCATGATCATCTCCTGGCTCCCTCTCTCAAAGTAGTCAGGAGATGATCATGATATAGAGCAATTTTTTCTTCTCTAAAATCCCATGAGGAATGAAAAGTAATTGGATGCTCTTAGGAAGATTTTCAAAATATTCATGGAGCAGAGTAATTCTGTAGAGCAGTGATTCTCAAAGTGTGGTTCTTGGAACAAATGCATTAGCATCATCTGAGAACTTGATCAAATGCAAACTTAGGGCCCCATTCCAGATGTTTGGAATCAAATTCTGGGAGTGGTGCCCACTGATCTGTGCTGTAATAAAGTCTTCAGGTGTTTCTGAAGCATGATAACATTTGAGAACCACTGTTATGGAGAATACCGACATCAATATCATGTCTCATTAGACAAGTCGGTTGTGACCAATCTTTTACAAAACACTTCTTTATTACTAAGTCTGTATTTAGCAGTATACCCCAATTTACTCTTACATGGAAACTTTCAAAGCCATTCATTATAGCAATTTTCCTTTTCATTTATTAAAGAATTACTTTAGTCACTAGGGAAGAGGAGGAAAAAATGTTCAACTGGTAAAATTTAGTATATTTTGACATATAAAGTAACAGAATATTGAGAACTTTTATGTGATAATGACTTGAAGGTAAGAACATATTTTGGTTTCTCCTGATCATAATGTTCTTGTTACTATTATTTTTTCCTCAGCTGATTTTTTAAACATCTTCTGGGAAGTAACTGTTCTGTCCAAAATGCTTTTTTTGTTTTCATTTGGCAGGGAAGACAAGAAATATTCATAAACCTACCAGATGGAGACTGCTTGAGAATTTAAATGCTGTTTAATACAATTTTGCATCCATAGTATCTACCAATGTGCCTTGTACATGTGTTTCATAAGTATTTGTTAAATTGCATCAAAATTATACTAGTACAAAGCCAAAAGTGACTGATGCCATAGATGAAAAAAGGTAAAAATAATGTAAGATTTCATAAAAGAGAGAGTTCACTTCCAGCTGGAGGACTAAGAAATATTTCACAGTAAAGATGGAATTTAAGCTAATCTCTTGAAGAATGAATAGAATCTAGACCTGCTTGGATGGAGGAGTTGGCAGGCATAGGGAATCCTAGGCAGAGTGAATAACATTTTGCAATACGCTGAGAGAGGAAGTACAGGATATGTACTTGGAGCAAATTGTTCTGTAACACAGAACTATTACGGAAAATAGCATGATGAAATTTTTTGAAGCCAGACCATTGATGAATAACAAACTTGGAGTCCAAACATTATTCTATGAGTAGTATACAGCCATTTTAGGTTTTAGAATAGGAAGTGAATGCTTAGAGCTATGCTTGAAGATTAATCTGCCAAATGTAAACTAGATTGAAGAAGGAGATATTGAATGTGAGAAGAGGAGGGAAATCTTGATTTGAGAGAAATAGGGAAGTTCAATTAACAACTCAGTGTTTGATGAGGTGTGAGGATCAAAGAATGGTAGAGAGATGTTGTCATTTAGATTTAAAACTTGGGTCGTTAGGAGAAAAGTGACAGAACAGAGGCTGAGGAGGTTTAAATTTTGAACATGATGAATTGGAGTTGCCTTCAGACCAAACAGGTACAGACAGCTAGTAAGTAGGTAAAAAAGCCTAGTAAGTAGTTAACTATTAAGTATTACAGCTTTATAAAGAAGTCAGGTTGGACACACAGATTTAAGAGCTATTTATTTAGAAATGATTATTATCTTTATGGAATATGATTTTCCAAGGAACAAGTGCAGTAAAAGTCAAAGATATATCTTTGGAGACTATCTGCATAGTGTGGAAGAAGAAGAAACAAAGAAGAGAATATCTAGAAGTATCAAATAAGCAGATATAAAATAGGATAAGGGATAAGAGAAAGCCTACAAATAGATGATTATGAAGTCATTAGTGACTACCAGTCAAGCAGTTTGGCAGAAATAATGTTGGAAACCAAGTTCTCTAATATTTAGAGGGGATGAACTATAAAGGAATAAAAGCAGACATGAGAAGTTGTCTTTTAAGATGTCTGGCTGGAAAGAGTGACATTAGTGTCATGGTGGCATAAGATGTCCCTCGTTTTTGTGCCCCATTTTAACAATTAAAACTCAACATTTATACATGAACAAAAGTGCCTCTGTTAGAGTTGTAGGATCTATCACCACACACCAAAGGACCTGGGAGAAGTCTTGCCCATCTGGGCACTGAGTAATAGGCAGATAGACCTTGGTATGGGCTATGGAACCAACAGGAGCCTATGAACTGGCCTCAGCCTCTCTTGGCTGTGTTTGGGGTACACCTGGAGAGTGCTGACTAGGAAGACACCCACAGATGAGAGACCCTTTGTAGAACTCCATGTTTCCAGAGTAGAAATGCCAGCACTCCACTGGAGAAAAAAACCCACAAGTTTGGATGTTTTAGAAAAGGTAAAAAGAACTTTGCCAGTGCTGTGCCTCCACCAAAGTAGCATGGCATAGGCTAAAGAAGCTGGTGGCAACCTTTCCTGTGGGGAAAAGGAGAGCAGTGAGCTAGTGCCTGGCTATTCCAACTGTGCTGACACCATGGAAGAAACCCACTTGTCCCCTGTGAAACCTCAGATTATTGAGGTAGAACCTTCGTGACTGGAGGAGGGAGGACACTAGGGAAAAGGCAGATAATATATCAGCATAAAAGGGAAGTGGTTCCTGTTGACCACATTCTAAACTTCAGATGGGAAGCCTGCCTATGAGCTACTGGAAAAACCTCACCTGAGAATCACCCCACCTGGCCCATGGGTACTCCCAAAGCTCCAAGTGTCAAACCCACATCCTCTCCACTCTGAGGCTATCTCCTTATGTGAGCTCTGGCTCCTTGTGAGGCTCCAGGGGCAGCAGTGAGAGCAAGCTCTGGTAGACAGGGAATGAGCATGGAAAGTAGTTCAGAATCTATAGGCAAGAGAGAAACCACAGATTTGAGCTGTAGCACCACCTTTGGGAACACAAAAGAGATTTCCATCATCTGGCTTGATGAGTTGTAAGATTGAGAGAAGACATACAAGCTTAAGAATTCTGCCACAGTTAATACCCATTTATGCTGAAAACTCTCAACAAAGTAGGTATAGAGGTAACATGCCTCAATATACCAAAGGCCATGCAGGACAAGCCCACAGATAGCATGATACTCAATGGTAAAAAGCTGAAAGCTTTGCCTCTAAGATCGGGAACAAGAAAAGCTTGCCCACTCTCAACACTTTTATTCAAAATATTACTGGAAGTCTTAGCCAGAGCAATTAGGCAATAAAAAGAAATAAAAGGCATCCAAATTAGAAAAGAAGTAAAACTGTCACTATTTTCAGATAACATGATACTACGTATAGAAAATCCTAAAAGACTCTACCAAAAAAAGTTAGAACAAATTCATTAAAGTTGCAGGATACAAAAATCTATACACAAAAATCAGTTGCATTTCTATGCACTAACAGCAAACTATCAGACATGGAAATTAAGAAAACAATTCCATTTGCAATTGCATCTAAACCAATAAAATATCTAGGAATAAATTTGACCAAGGAGGTGACAGACACATACACCAAAAATTCTAAAACACTGATGAAAGGAATTGAAGACACAAATAAATGGAAAGATTTTGTGCTCATGGATTGGAAGAATATTGTTAAAATATCCGTACTACCCAAACCAATCTACAGATTCAATGCAATCCCTATCAAAATTCTGATGCATTTTAAACAGAAACAGAGCACGCAATTCTAAAATTTTCATGAAACCATAAAAGACTCCAAATAGTCAAAGCAATATTGAGAATAAAGAACAAAGCTGGAGGCATTATGCTTTCTGATTTCAAATTATATTACAAAGCTATAGTTATCAAAACAGCAAGGTATTGGCATAAAAACAGAGCCATAGATCAATGGAATAGAATAGAAAGCCCAGAAATAAACCCACACATAAAGAGTCAATTAATTTATGACAAAGTAAATAAGAATATATAATGGGAGGAAAGAAAAGACTCTTCAAAAAATGATGTTGGGAAAACCAAACAGCCACATGCACAGGAAAGTGGACCACTATCTTACATCATACATAAAATTTAATTCAAAATGGGTTAAAGACTTAAATGTAAGACCTGAAACCGTAAAGCTCCTAGAAGAAAACATAGGCAATAAGCTCCTAGGCATTCGTCTTGGCAATGATTTTGTGGATCTGACTCCAAAAGCAAAGGCAACAAAAGCAAAAATAAGTAAGTGTAATCTCATCAAACTAAAAAGTTTCTGCACAGCAAAGGAAATCATCAACAAACTGAAAAGGCCATCTACTGAATGGGACAAGATATTTGCAAATGATGTATCCAACAATGGGCTAATATTGAAAATATATAAAGAATTCATGCAACTCAGTAGCAAAAAAGAAAAATCCTATTAAAAAATGGGCAGAGAGTCAGAATAAACATTTTCCCAAAGATATACACATGACCAATTGGCACTTGAAAAGATACTCAACATCAATAATTGGGGAAATGCAAATCAAAACCACAATGAAATATCACTTCACACCTGTCAGAACAGCTATCATCAAAAAGACAAGAGATAACAGGTGTTGGCAAGGACATGGAGAAAGGGAACCCTTGTGCACTGTTGTTGGGAATGTAAATTGATGTAGCCAATATGGAAAATATGGAGGTTCCTCAAAAAATTAAAAGTAGAACTACCATATGATCTAGTAATTCCACATCTGGGTATTTATTTGAAGAAAATGAAAACACTAATTCAAAAGATATATGCACTCCCATGTTTAATGCAGCATTATTTACAATAGCCAAGATGGAAACAACCTAAATGTCCATCAGCAGATGAATGAAGAAGATGTGATATGTATATATATATATATATATATATACACATATACATACATATATACATATAATATATACATACATATATACATATAACATACACATACATATAATATATACACGTACATATAATATCTACATATATACACACACACATAAATACATACATCCACACACAAAGTGGAATATTATTCAGCCATGAGAAAGAAGGAAATCCTGGAAATCCTGCCATTTGGGACAACATGGATGGACCTTGCAGTCATTATGCTAAGTGAAATAAGTCAGACAGAGAAAGACATACACTGTATGGTATCATTTATGTGTGGAATCTGAAAAACAAAACACCAAACTTTCAGCTATAAAAATAAATAATTCATGGAATATAATGTACAGCATGGTGACTACAGTTAATATTGTATTGCATATTTGGAAGTTGTTAAGTCAGTAGATTTTAAAAGCCCTTATTTTTTTAAAAAAATAATTCTGCCAGAAGAGGCAGCAAGAAGAATGGAGCAGGTGTACCCATACACGGTTGGAGAAAGCTCCAGATATAAGCAAGGTCAATGAAAAGTATCTCCTCCCTGATGGCAATTAGTAGAAATAAGAGGATGTATTTGCTACTTCAAATACAAAAAACAGCAATGGAAAACTCAAAGAAACATCAAGAATGAAGGAAACATGACATAATCAAAAGATCACAATAATCATCTAGTAACTGAACCCAAAGACACAGAATTCTGCAATTTACCTAATAAAGATTTCAAAATAGCTGTTTTGAGGAAACTCAATGAGGTATAAAACAACAAAGACAATTCAACAAAATCAGGCAAAAGATATATGAGTAAAATGAAAAATTTAACAAAAAAGGTAGAAATCATATAAAAACCAAGCAGAAACTCTGGAGCAGAAGAATTCAATGAATGAAATGGGATAAAAAACTTTCAATAGAGAGCATCACCAGCAGAACAGACCAAGCAGAAGATAGAATTAGTGAGTTAGTGAAACTTTGAAATAACTCAGAGGAGAACAAAGAAAAAAGAATGTAAAGAAAGCCTACATGATCTATGAGACACCATTTAAAAAATCAAATATCACAATTATTGGAGATCCAGAAGGAAAAAAGAGGGAGAAGGGGATAGAAATTTTAAAGATATAATAACTGAGAACATCTCAAACCTGGGGAGAGACTTGGACATACATCCAAGTTTACAAAGCTAACAGTTCACCCCATTTTCTCAATTCAAAACAAACTTCTCCAAGATATATTAACCTGTCAAAAAACAAAGAAAAAGAGGGAATCTGAAAAGTAGCAAGAGAAAAAAAAAGATTGTAACCTACAAAGGAACCCCAATTAGTCTATTAGCAGATTACACAGAAGAAACTTTACAGACCAGGAGAGAGTGGAATGATATATTCAAAGTGTTGAAAGAAAAAAGTTGCCAGCAAGATGACTATCTAGCAAAGTTATGATTCAGAAGTGAAGGAAAAATAAATACTTTTTCAGACAAACAGAAGCTGAGGGAATTCATCACCAAGACTTCCTTAGAAGAAATGCTGAAAGGAATTCAAGCTGAAATGAAAGATGCTAATTAGTAACAAGAAAGCATATGAAAATATACAAAACACTGGTAAGGGTGAATATACAGTCAGATTAGAAAACCCTAATTCTGTAATATGATGGGTGTGTTAACTACTTAATTTTAGTATAAAGGTTAAAGAAAAGGAATATTAAAAATAACTATAGCTACTATAGGTTGTTAACAAATATATAAAAGAGGTAAACTGTACATCAAAAACATTAAAGGGGAGGAATAAAAAGGTAGAGCTTTTATATATAATTCTGTTAAATAGCTATCAGCTTATAATGGACTGTTTTATCTATAAGATGTTTTATGTAAGCCTCATGGTAACCACAAAGCTAAATCTATAGTGATTCACAAATGATAAAAAGAAGGAAATCAGAGCATACCACCACAAAAAGTCACCAGTTCACAAAGATAGGCAGAAAGAAAAAAAAAGGAATAATGGAACTATAAAACAGCCAGAAAGTGGTAAGATGACATTAATAAACTGTTACATATCAATAATTACTCTAAGTGTAAATGAATTGCAATCACCATCAAAAGGCACAGCGTGCTTCCATCCAGCCGCCGGATGGATAAAAAAAATAAGGTGCAATTAACTATGTGCTGCCTACAAGACCAGCTTCAGGGAGTCTGAGACCATTTTAGTTTCATGACAGTTACACTTTAGTGGGAGCATCTTTTTCATACCTGCCATATGCCTTCAAGTTGCTCACTGACTCCTTACACTTCCAGTCTGTTAGCAAAATGTAGTTTTAAATGTATTAACATGATCCCAGTATATGTTTGATTTTTTAGGAGTGATTGAGGAATGGTTTTCCAAATTTTGCTTACTATCTTCATTAGGAAATAATCCTATAAGCATTTAAAAAACTTTTACAATAGGTTACATAAGCAAGTTCTAAAACATATGACTCATTTTTAGCTTGCGTATTAAAGAAACTAACTTCAGTTTTGCTTAAACTGAACAGGAGACCATAAATGTTTAACAGAAAGCTACCAAAAGTTTAGTATAAGGAGAAACCTTAGAATTTAATTAAACCTGCTTTTTTCAGTTTGTATTTATGAGAAATGAAAAATAAAAACATGCAAAAATAAATTTTTTATTTTATATTGGAGTATAGTTGATTTACATTGTTGTATTAGTTTCAGGTGAACAGCAGATTCAGTTATGCATATACATATATCCACTCTTTTTCAGATTCTTTTCCCGTATAGGTTATTACAGAATACTGAGTAGCGTTTCCTGTGCTATACAGTAGGTCCTTGTTAATTATCTATCTTATATATAGTAGTGTGCATATATTATCTGGAGAAAACCATAATTCAAAAAGATGCATGCACCCACGTTCACTGAAGCACTATTTACAATAGGTAAGCATGGAAGCAACCTATATGTCCATCGACAGAGGAATGGATAAAGAAGATGTGGTACATATATACAATGGAATATTCCTCAGCCATAGAAAATAATGAAATAATGCCATTTGTAGCAACATGAACGGACCTAGATATTCTCATACTAAGTGAAGTAAGTCAGAGAAAGACAAATACCATATGATATCATTTATATGTGGAATCTAAGAACAAGATACAAATGAACTTATTTATAAAACAGAAACAGACTCACAGACTTTGAAAACAAATTTATGGTTACCAAAGGGGAAACGTTGCTGGGGGGAGGGACAAATTAGGAGTTTGGGATTAACATATACACACTACTATATACAAATTAGTTAATTAGATAATTTAAATGATTTATATAAGACATTCATAATATAATCTATTTGAGTGATACCCCCCCTAGTGTTGTGCAATGTACAACAAGACTGTATTCAACGGCTCTACTCTTAGACATAAAATTGCCGTCTCCTCCTGAATGTCTAAGTTTATATGTTTAATTGCCTATTTGGTTCAGTTTGGAGATATAAAACTTAAGAGACTTTGGCATACAGATGATATATGTATGGGATCATGGGACCAGGGATATTTTATAAGGAGACTGTTCCTATAAAGAAGAGGAGCTACTGAGGACAGAGTTGTAGCGTACTTCAACAATTAAAGGTCTTGTAGAGGAAAGGAATCTTAAAAAGTGATGAGAAGAGTACTCAGGGAAGAGCAAAGGAGGCAAGTGTGTGGTCATGGAATCCTAGCATAAACAGCATTTCATGAAGATAGAAGCAGCAAACACAGTCAAATGCTGCTAAGAATGTTGGCTTTTGCAAAAGTTGGTGTCTAGTAACCTTAAGCAGTTTCACAGAAGTAATGGGGATAATGCATCAGGCATTTTTATTTACAATAGGGAATCCAAATTAACATAACATAGATTCAGAGCTTAGGCACTACATGGATAAGACAATAGTCTCTGGTGTAAAATACTTTACTTAAGCAATGGGGTACATAACTCATTTAGGGCCAGGGCTATATCTTGCACATTTTCTTAATCTTTTGGCCTAGAATGGAGAGTTACACATAGTAGTACTACATAGTTCATAAAAGAAGACAAGCTTATCTCTAAGTTCTTTTTAACTCTAACCTTTTATAAGCCTATGTTAAGGCCCTTTAAAAATATTTGCACCTTGTAAAAAGACCAAAATAAATATGGAATAGTGAGAAAAATAAAGAGAATGCTATAAAGGGAAAAACATTTTACCAAGAACAAAAAGGTTAAGGAGAGAATTTGGTGTAATTTTTCTCAAGTTCATCTGCCTTTTGTGCTTTTAAAAAGGATGTATTTCTAGACAAGTAGGGCACCTAGCAGGCACCGGTGGGGGACCACGGACATCTAAGGGGATGGGAGGAACCCCCAGTGACCAAGTAGGACGTGGGAGGGTGGGGAGAGTGAAGGGGGAAGAGAAGTGGAGGTGGGACAGGACTGGCGCCCCTGAGGGGCGGCTGGGGGAGGGGAAGGCATCCCATGCCTGAAGGGGGAAATTGGGGAATCATTGGGAGGGCAGAGGATCAAAAGGGAGCGTGGCCAGGTTTCCCCTGCCCACTTGGACCCCCAGGAACCTGCTGAGATCCAGAGCCTGATCCTCTGCCCACCGGGGTCCCTTCCAGCCGCACGGGTCCTGAGGGAGTGGGAGGGAGGGAGGGAGGGGGGAGCAAAAGTAAAGGACGGACCTCTGGGACCGGCACCCCTGAGGGGTGGCTGGGGGAGGGGAAGAGTTCCTATACCCAGCAGGACCCACCCACGGTTAGGGGTCCAGCAGCAACAGGGGAGGCCCTGGCGGAGATGGTGGAGGAGGAGCATGAAGGAATGGAAGGGAACGAGGTCCGTGCTTTCCCTGTCCACTTAGGCACCAGGAAGCCTGTTGGGTCCTCTGCCCTCGGAGCCTCCCTCCTAAAGCTCACAGCCCAAGCCCCGCCCCTACACCTACACCCAGGGCCCCCCCTCTACACTCCGAGACCCCCTCCAATGAGAGGGACCTAAACACCACCCACACACCCTCAACAAGGGCCCTACCTCCAACTCGGGAACTCCACACTCCAGAGTCCCTCCTTTCCACGTGCTGCCTCCCCCCTTCTGCGCAGGTCCTAAGAAGAGGTCCCGCCCCACGCTCAAACGTCACTGCCCCAACCTGCCTAGGTCCCACCATACCCCAAACCCTGCCCCTGCCTAAGTTCCACCCCTGCCGAAACTCCGCCCCCATAGCCAAGGCTTTTTTTTTCTTTTCTTTTTTCCTCTTTTATATTGGCATTCTGTTTTAACTTGTTGATTCATTGTTGTTGATACTTTTATATTTTTTTGTTCCTAATAAGTCTTACTTTTCTAATTTTATTTTAGTTTTATACTATGTTAGTGATTGCTACTTTTGGCTTTCTCTCTCTTCCTTTTTTTTTTTTTTTTTTTTTTTTTTTTTTTTTAAATAACTGTGCCATGAAGGTTGTGCGATCTTGGTTCCCAGGCCAGAGGTTGGGTCTGAGCTACTGTGGTGGGAGCTCCGAGTCCAAACAGCTGGACTAACAGAGAGCCTCAGACCCTAGGGAATATCAATTGGAGTAAATCCTCCCAGAGGTCCACATCTCAGCACCAAGACCCAACTCTATCCAACTGTATGCAAACTCCCGTGCTTGATGTCTCAGGCCAAACAACCAATAAGACAGGAATACAGCACCACCCATCAAAAAACAAAAAAATGAAATGAAAAATGATTTGTTACAGATGAAGGAGCAAAGTAAAAACCTACAAGACAAATTAAATGAAGATGAAATAGGCAACCTACCTGAAAAATAATTCAGAGTAGTGATAGTAAAGATGACCCAAAATCTTGGAAACAGACTGGAGAAAATACAAGAAACATTTAACAAGGATCTAGAAGAATGAAAGAGCAAACAAACAGTGATGAACAACACAATTACTGAAATTAAAAATACTCTAGAAGGAATCAATAACTGAGGCAGAAGAACGGATAAGTGACCTGGAGGATAAAATAGTGGAAATAACTTCCAGGGAGCAGAATAAAGAAAAAAGAATGAAAAGAATTGAGGACAGTCTTAGAGACCTCTGGGACAACATTAAATGCACCAACATTCGAATTACAGGGGTCCCAGAAGAAAAAGAGAAAAAGAAAAGGTCTGACAAAATATTTGAAGAGATTATAGTCAAAAATTCCCTAACATGGGAAAGGAAATAGTCAAGTCCAGGAAGCACAGAGAATACCATACAGGATAAACCCAAAGAGAAACATGCTGAGACACATACTAATCAAACTATCAAAAATTAAATACAAAGAAAAAATATTAAAAACAGCAAGGGAAAAGCAACAAATAATCAAACTATCAAAAATTAAATACAAAGAGAGAATATTAAAAGCAGCAAGGGAAAAACAACAAATAATATACAAGCGTATCCCCATAAGGTTAAGAGCTGATCTTTCAGCAGAAACTCTGCAAGCCAGAAGGGAGTGGCAGGACATATTTAAAGTGCTGAAAGGGAAAAATCTACAACCAAGATTATTCTACCCAGCAATGATCTCATTCAGATTCGACAGAGAAATTAAAACCTTTACAGACAAGCAAAAGTTGAGAGAATTCAGCACTACCAAACCAGCTTTACAACAAATCCTTAAGGAATTTCTCTAGGCAGGAAACACAAGAGAAGGAAAAGACCTACAATAACAAACCCAAAACAATTAAGAAGATGGTAATAGGAACACACATATTGATAACTACCTTGAATGTAAATGGATTAAATTCTCCCACCAAAAGACATAGACTGGCTGAATGGAAACAAAAACAAGACCCGTATATATGCTGTCTACAAGAGACCCACTTCAGACCTAGGGAACATACAGACTGAAAGTGAGAGGATGGAAAAAGGTATTCCATGCAAATGGAAATCAAAAGAAAGCTGGAGTAGCAATACTCATATCAATCAAAATAGACTTTAAAATAAAGACTATTATAAGAGACAAGAAGGACACTACATAATGATCAAAGACGGACTTAATGGATATTTATAGGACATTCCATCCAAAAACAACAGAATGCACTTTCTTCTCAAGGGCTCATGGAACATTCTCCAGGATAGATCATATATTGGGTCACAAATCAAGCCTTGGTAAATTTAAGAAAATTGAAATCGTATCAAGTATCTTTTCCGCCCACAATGCTATGAGACTAGATATCAATTACAGGAATAAAAATATAAAAAATACAAACACATGGAGGCTAAACAATATGCTACTAAACAAACAAGATATCACTGAAGAAATCAAAGAGGAAATCAAAAAATACCTAGAAACAAATGACAACAAAAACACACGACCCAAAACTTATGGGATGCAGAAAAACAGTTCTAAGAGAGAAGTATACAGCAATACAATCCTACCTCAAGAAACAAGAAAAAGCTCAAATAAACAACTTAACCTTACACCTCAAGAAATTAGAGAAAGAAGAAGAACAACAGTAACAACTGACACTGCAAAAATACAAAGGAGCATGAGAGATTACTACAAGCAACTATATGCCAATAAAATGGACAACCTGGAAGAAATGGACAAATTCTTAGAAGGGCACAACCTTTTGAGACTGAACCAGGAAGAAATAGAAAATATAAACAGACCAATCACAAGCACTGAAATTGAAACTGATAAAAAATCTTGCAACAAACCACAGCCCAGGACCAGATGGCTTCACAGCCAAATTATCAAACATTTAGAGAATAGTTTACACCTATCCTTCTCAAACTCTTCCAAAATACAGCAGAGGGAGGAACACTCCCAAATTCATTTTTCGAGGCCACCATCATCCTGATACCAAAACCAGACAAAGATGTCACAAAAAAAGAAAACTATAGGCCAATATCACTGATGAACATAGATGCAAAAATCCTCAACAAATACTAGCAAACAGAATCCAACAGCACATTAAAAGGATCATACACCATGATCACGTGGGGTTTATTCCAGGAATGCAAGGATTCTTCA
>NC_041228.1:30155194-30172207 GCF_002837175.3 Physeter macrocephalus | reverse complement strand
AGGGAACCTACCTCAACATAATAAAGGCCATATATGACAAACCCACAGCCAACATCGTTCTCAATGGTGAAAAACTGAAACCATTTCCACTAAGATCAGGAACAAGACAAGGTTGCCCACTCTCACCACTATTATTCAACATACGTTTGGAAGTTATAGCCACAGCAATCATTGAAGAAAAAGAAATAAAAGGAATCCAAATTGGAAACCTACCTAAGGAGACAAAAGACCTATAGGCAGAAAACTATAAGACACTGATGAGAGAAACTAAAGATAATAAAAACAGATGGAGAGATATACCATGTTCTTGGATTGGAAGAATCAATACTGTGAAAATGACTATACTACCCAAAGCAATCTACAGATTCAATGCAATCCCTATCAAACTACCAATGGCACTTTTCACAGAACTAGAACAAAAAAATTCACAATTTGTAGGGAAACAAAAGACCCTGAATAGCCAACACAATCTTGAGAAAGAAAAACAGACCTGGAGGAATCAGGCTCCCTGACTTCAGATTATACTACAAAGCTACAGTAATCAAGTCAATATGGTACTGGCACAAAAACAAATATAAATCAATGGAACAAGATGGAAAGCTGAGAGATAAACCCATGCATATATGGTCACCTTATCTTTGCTAAAGGAGGCCAGAGTAGACAATGGAGAAAAGACAGCTTCTTCAATAAGTGGTGCTGGGAAAACTGGACAGCTATATGTAAAAGAATGAAATTAGAACACTTCCTAGCACCATACACAAAAATAAACTCAAAATGGATTAAAGACCTAAATGTAAGGCCATACACTATAAAACTCTTAGAGGAAAACCTAGGCAGAACACTCTATGGCATAAATCACAGCAAGACCCTTTATAACCCACCTCCTAGACAAATGGAAATTAAAACAAAAATAAACAAATGGGACCCAATGAAACTTAAAACTT
Organism: Physeter macrocephalus; assembly: GCF_002837175.3. NCBI lineage: Eukaryota > Metazoa > Chordata > Mammalia > Artiodactyla > Physeteridae > Physeter > Physeter macrocephalus. The sequence goes on along the minus strand of NC_041228.1, from coordinate 30,171,263 downwards.
TTTGCACAGCAAAGGAAACCATAAAGAAGATGAAAAGACAATCCTCAGAATGGGAGAAAATATTTGCAAATGAAGCGACTGACAAAGGATAAATCTCCAAAATATACAAGCAGCTCAGCAGCTCAATATCAGAAAAACAAACAACCCAATCCAAAAGTGGGCAGAAGATCTAAATAGACATTTCTCCATAGAAGATATACAGATTGCTAAAAAACACATGAAAGGATGCTCAACATCACTAATCATTAGAGAAATGCAAATCAAAACTACAATGAGGTATCACCTCACACCAGAAAGAATGGCCATCATCAAAAAATCTACAAACAATAAATGCTGGTGAGGGTATGGACAAAAGGGAACCCTCTTGCACTGTTGGTGGGAGTGTAAATTTGTACAGCCACTATGGAGTACAGTATGGAGGTTCCTTAAAAAACTAAAGATAGAAGTACCATATGACCCAGCAGTCCCACTACTGGGCATATACCCTGAGAAAACCATAATTCAAAAAGTTTCATGTACCACAATGTTCACCGCAGCACTGTTTACAATAGCCAGGACAGGGAAGCAACCTGTGTCCATCAACAGATGAATGGAGAAAGAAGATGTGGCAGATATATACCATGGACTATTACTCAACCATAAAAAGAAACGAAATTAAGTTATTTGTAGTGAGGTGGATGGACCTAGGGTCTGTCATACGGAGTGAAGTAAGTCAGAAAGAGAAAAGACGCAAGAGGGAGGGGATATGGGGATATACGTATGCATATAACTGATTCACTTTGTTATACAGCAGAAACTAACAACACTGTAAAGCAATTATACTCCAGTAAACATGTAAAAAAAATGTATTTATACTGTTTATATACATATCCCTAGGTCACTCTCAGTATTGGTATTTTTTCTTCATTGTTCCCTTCTCACCTTTTGTGTTTCTGCCTTTTCTTGTCTCTTTCCTTCCTTCTAAGAACAATGGAAGAAGAAAGTGAGAATTTCAACAAAGAGAAAATATTTTTTAAAGTACCAAATGGAAATCACAGAGCTGAAGAATATAGTACCAGAACTAAAAAAATTCAATACAGTGCTTCAAGAGTTGACTAGATTGAGTAGAAGAAAGAAAGAATCAGCAAACTCAGAAACAATGTAATAGAATTCATCTAATCAGAGGAACAAAAAGAAAAAGAATAAAGAAGAGAGCTTTAAGGATTTATGGAACAACATAAAATGAACGAGTATCTACATTATAGGGTCCCAGAAGTAGAAGAGAGAGAGAAAGGGAGGAAAATCTTATTCAAAGAAATAATGGCTGAAAACTATCCTAACCTCGGGAACAACAGATATTTAAGTCCTGGAAGTCCAGAGAGTTCCAAGTAAGATGAAATTAAAGGGACTGACATCAAGAAACCTTACAATTAAACTGTAAGAAGTTAGAGACAAGGAGAGAATCTTAAATGCAGCAAGGGAAAAGCAACCTGTTACACACAAAGGAACCACCATAAAACTATCAACAGATTTTTCAATAGAAATTTTTCAGGCCAGAAGGGAGTGGCATGATATATTCCAAGAGCTAAAGTGAAAGAAAAAAAAAAAAAAACTGTCAACCAAAAATACAATAGCCAGTAAAGTTTGTCCTTCAGAATTGAAGGAGAGGAAGAATTTTCCAGAAAAGCAAAAGCTGAAGAAGTTCACTACCATTAGACCAACCTTACAAGAAATTTTAAGGTGACTCCTTCAAACTGAAATAAAAGGATGCCAATTAGTAACAAAAAAAAAATGTTTGAAATTATAAATCTCACAGATAAAGGTAAATATATACTGAAATTCAATGTTTTGTGATGGTGGTAGGGATATCACTTATAATTCTAATATGAAGGTTAAAAGACAGAAATATTAAAATAACAATACCTACAATAATTTTTTAATGGATACACATGCTAAAACATGTAAATTATGCCATTAAAGCATAAATTGAAGGAGGGGGAGAGTAAAACTGTAGAGCATTAGCATGCCTTCGATCTTAAGTTGTTATATAATCTTATAATAGACTATTATAAATATAAGATGTTTTACATAGCCTTGTAGTAACCACATACAAAAAACCCTAGAGTAGATACAAAAATAATAAAGAGAAAGGAATATAAGTATACTCCTACAGAATATCATTAAAGAGTAAAGAGCATAATAAAGGCACAGAGGAATTACAAAAGAGCCAATAAACAATGAACAGAATGGCAATAGCAAGTCAATAATATCAATAATTACTTTAAATGTAAATGGACTAAATTCTCCAATTAAAAGAGTGGCTGGGGCTTCCCTGGTGGGGCAGTGGTTGAGAGCCCGCCTGCCGATGCAGAGGACACAGGTTCGTGCCCTGGTCCGGGAAGATCCCACGTGCCGCAGAACGGCTGGGCCTGTGAGCCATGGCTGCTGAGCCTGCACGTCCGGAGCCAGTGCTCCGCAACGGGAGAGGCCACAACAGTGAGAGCCCCACGTAACAAAAAAAAAAAAAAAAAAAAAAAAAGTGGCTGAATGGATTAAAAAAAAACAAGACCAAACTATATGATGCCTATCAAGACTCACTTTAGCTTTAAGGACACACATAGACTGCAAATGAAGGGATAGAGAAAGATAATTACATGCAAATGGAAAGCAAAAGAAATCTGGAGTAGCTATACTTATCAGACAAAATAGACTTTAAGCCAAAGTTTGTCATAAGAGACAGAGAAATCATTACATAATGAAAGAGGTCAATCCAACAAGAGGATATAACTGTAAATATTTATTCACCAGCATAGGTGCACTTAAATATAAAAAGCAAATATTAACAGAACTGAAGGGAGAAAATGACAGCAATACAAGAATAGTAGGGGACTTCAATATCCTCCTTTCAACAATGGATCAGTATCTGATCCATTAGAAAATCAGTTAGAAAATCATGAGAAAATCAGTTAGAAAATCAGTTAGAAATATTGGACTTAACATATTAGGCCACATGGACTGAAAAATTTACAGAACATTCTATCCAACAGCAGCAGAATATATATTCTTCTCAAGTGCACATGGAAAGTTTCTCTAAATAGGTCATATGTTAGGCCACAAAACATATCTTAAGATTGAAGTCATAATCAAGCATCTTTTCTGAACATTGAAAAAATGCACAAATATGTGGAGATTAAACAACATGCTACTGAACAACCAATTTGTCAAAGAAGAAATCAAAAGAGATAAAAAACTATCTTGAGTAAAATGAACATAAAACATACAAAAACTTATGGGATGAAACTAAAGAATTCTAGGAGGGAAGATTATAGCAATAAATGCCTCCATTAAGAAAAGAAGAAATGTCACAAACAAACAACCCATCTTTACACTTTAAGGAACTAGAAAAGAAGGAACTAAGCCCAAAGTTAGAAGAATAGAAATAAAGATCAGAGTGAAAGAAGGAAATAAAGACTAAAAAGACAATAGAAAAGAGCAATGAAATGAAAAGCTGTTTTTTTAAAATATAAATAAAACAGATAAACCTTTAGCTAGACTTACTGAGAAAGAAAAAAGAGAGGACTCAAGTAAAATTTGAATGAAAGAGGAGACATTACAACTGATATCAAAGTATCATAAAAGCCTGGTATGAACAACTGCATGCCACAAATTGGACAAAGTAGAAGAAATGAATAAATTCATAGAAACACACAACCTTCCAGAACTGATTCAGGAAAAAATAGAAAATCTGAATAGACCAATTACTAGCAAGGAAATTGAATCAGTAATCAAAAATATCTCAAACAAAAATCCAGGACCAGATGGCATCACAGATGAATTCTACCAAACATTTAAAAAATGATTAATAACACTGCCTCTCAAGCTCTTCAAAAAAGTGAAGAGAAAGAAAAATTCCAAGCTCAATTTATGAGGCAAAGCATTACCCTGTTACTAAAACCAGACAAGGACACTACAGAAAAGAAAAGAAAAAAAAAATTACAGGTCAATATCTCTGATAAACACAGATGCAGAATTACTCAACAAAACATCAAACAAATTCAACAATACATTGAAAGGGTTATACACCATGATCAAGTGGGATTTTTTCCAGGGATGCAAGGATGATTCAACAGTCACAAATCAATCAATGTGATACATCACATTAACATAATGAAAGATAAAAATCATGTGATCATCTCAACAGAAAAAGCATTTGACAAAATTCAACCACCATCCATAATAAAAACTCTCAACAAAAAAACTGGGTAGAGAGGAAAACTTCCTCAACATCATAAAGGCAATATAGGACAAACCTACAGCTAACATCATGCTCAATGGTGAAAAGCTGAAAGCTTTTTCTCTAAGATCAAGAGCAAGGCAAGGGTACCTACTCTAAACTTATCAAGAACAAGGCAAGGGTACCCACTCTAAACTTTTATTCAACATAGTTCTAGAAGTCCTAGCCACTGCAATTAAACAAAAAAAAAAAGACATCCATACCAGAAGAAAGAACTAAAACCATCCATTTACAGATGAAATGATACAAAGTATAGAAAACCATAAAGACTTCACCAAAAAATTGTTAGATAAATGAATTTGGTAGATATGCAAGATACAAAAATCAATGTACAAAAATTAGTTGTATTTTCATACTTTAACAATCTCTAAGAGAAATTAAGGACATATTTCCATTTGTAATTGCATTAAAAAGATTAAAAAACCTAGGAATGAATTTAACCAAGAAGGTAAAAGTCCTGTACACTGAAAATCATGAGACATTGATAAAAGAAATGGAAGGTGACATAAACAAATGGGAAGATATTCCATGCTCATGGATTAAACATAATATTGTGAAAATGTCTATACTACCCAAAACAATCTATAGGTTCAGCGTAATACTTATCAAAATTTCGTGGCATTTTGCACAGAAATAGAACAATCTTAAAATTTGTGTGTAATCACAAAAGACCCCAAATAGCCAAAGCAATCTTGAGAAAGCAGATCAAAGCTAAAGACAACCTACAGATTGAAAGTATTTGCAAACCATATCAGAGAAAGTGTTAATATCCAAAATATGTAAAGAACTCATACAAGTCAATAAAAACAAAAAAAAAATATGAATAAAAAATTGGCAGAGGAACTGAATAGACGTTTTCCCAAAGGAGACATCCAAATGACCAACAGGTACGTGAAAAGATGCTCAACATCACTAATTACCAGGGAAATGCCAATCAAAACCACAATGAGATATTACCTCACACCTGTTAGGATTGCTATCATCAAAAATACTAGATATAACAAATGTTGGTGAGGATGTGGAGTGAATGGAACCCTTGTGCATTGTTGGTAGGAATGTAAATTGGTTCAACCACTATGGAAAGCAGTATAAAGTTTCCTCATAAAATTAAAAGCAGAACTACCATATGATCCACTCTGGGAATATATCCAAAGGAAATGAAAATAATATATTGAAGAGATATCTTCACTCCCATACTTATTGCAGCATTATTCACAATTGCCATGATTGAAAAATACCTAAGCATCTGTCAAAAGATCAATGAATAAAGAAGATGTGGTACATACAAATAATAAATTGTGCAGTCATGAGAGAAAAGGAAATCCTGCGATCTGCCACAACATTTATGGACCTGGAGCGGTGTTATGCTGAGTGAGATAAGCCCGACAGAGAAAGACACATACTGCATGGTATCACTTATACGTGGAATCCTAAAAGAAAAATCAGACTCATAGAAACTGAGTTGAAAAGTAGTTGCCAGAGTTTGGGTGGTGGGAGAAAGAGGGAGAGGTGGTAAAAGGGTAAAAGCTTTTAGCCGTAAGATGACAAGATCTGAGAATCTAATGTATTACGTGGTACCTGTAGTTAACAACCCTATTGTATAATAAAAATTTGGTAAAGAGTAGAAAAGAATGTAAATATGTGAGGCTATGTATGACTAGATGATAGAAATCCTTTCACAATGTATATGAATATCAAATGATGATATATACTTTAAATATTTTACCATCTTCTTTCTCAAATATATGTCAAACAAAGCTTAAAAATGAAAAAAGGGAGTAAGCGCAACCAGAGTTGATCAATTTCAGAACAGAAGGAAAACTCATTATCATTTCAGTAAATGATAAATTATAAGATGCACAAGAGAGAAGAGATTCAAGTAAAAATTTAAGAATACTGAAGAAAGGCATGATAACTTCCAAGAACCTGAGAATGAAATAAAGGTATAAATAAAAGGGGTCAAAGAGAAAGTTGCTGAAAGGAAGTCAAGCAAAGAAGGTTTAATATACACATCACTGGAGTCTCTGGGGGAAAAACATCTATGGAACAGAATATTTAAACTCCTAATCCAATAAAACTTTCTGTATATAAGGGAAAACACAAATTCTATAAATCAAAAGATTCCACTGTATATCTATTAAAAATATTATCAGGGCCTCTATGCAGATGATTAACTTATAAGATTTTTAAAAATTAACTTGATATCAGACTTCTCAAGCAAATGAAAATACAAGGTTAGAGTAGACCAGTATTTTTCAGAAATCAAGGAAACGAAGATTTGTGAACCAAGAATGTTGTGTTCAAACTGTCCTTCAATTATCAGAAATATAGAAAAATAGTTCTAAACATGTAAGTAATCAGGGAATATTGTTCAGAAATATCCCTCTTGAGGAATTTACTAGTAAATAAGTGTCATCCAAACTAGTAATAACTAGGGAAACTTTAGCAACATAACTCGATAGTGAGCATACAACATTTATAAATGGTGAGAAAACAATATATTTAATTATAAAGCCAAGACAAAAACACAAGTGGGAAGATGGAAGGAAGAATATTTGTGTTATGTGACATTTATGAAGTAAGCAGACTGCAACTAAAAGAAAGAAGGGCTTCCCTGGTGGCGCAGTGGTTGAGAATCTGCCTGCTAATGCAGGGGACACGGGTTCGAGCCCCGGTCTGGGAAGATCCCACATGCCGCGGAGCAACTAGGCCCGTGAGCCACAACTACTGAGCCTGCGCGTCTGGAGCCTGTGCTCCGCAACAAGAGAGGCCGCGATAGTGAGAGGCCCGCGCACCGCGATGAAGAGCGGCCCCCGCTTGCCACAACTGGAGAAAGCCCTCGCACAGAAACGAAGACCCAACACAGCCAAAAATAAATAAATTAATTAATAAAAAAAAAAAAAGCAAGTACACATCATTCAGGAGCTTTAAAAAAAAAAAGAAAGAAAGAAAAAGGGAAAAGTGGAAGAGGCTACTGTTGTTGAAAACATAATAGGTGGGAATCAAAGGATGCAATTTAAAAAGACTGCATAAGAAGGTAAGAAAGAAAAATATTAGGGGCTTTATAAAACTATAAATACAAAGGTAAGCACTAAAACAAAAATACGAATCTTCGCAAATTCCAAGAGAAAATTTTATAAAATTAAAGAAGGCATGTCCAATAGAGAAAGAAAAATGGCAAATAAAATGTAATATAGTAATTACTATATAAAATTATGATACAGTTGAGAGCAAATATATAGCAGTACAATCAATAAGTGTAAACTGGATGAACTTTGCTGTTAAAAATATTTTCAAGTTTGAAAATCCAAAAGATACATACCTATGTACATACATAAATACATAATTAGGGAGTGGTGGAGATTGAAAACCACCATTTTCCAAATTTCATAGTAGTTAGGTTGAGGCAGTAACATAATAATTATGAATAGATGATAAATCTTAGGGGTAGTGGGTTGTCTGATGAGGAATAAGATGTTTACATTGTTTTTAAAGTGTCTCCCCACAAGACAAGAGCAAGATTAGGTGCAAGGGGGAAACGGTACTTTTACAATGACAAGATGAGATATCATCTCAGGCTTAAAATTAGGAAATAGGGACTACTGGACATCATGTACCCTGGATTAATACCCAAAGAAGGTAATAACATCATACTTATATTATTCAGGCTGAAGAGGCATCATCTGACTATAATCACAAGGAAGTATCAGACAAAATCAAACTGGATACCATTTGTATAAAATGACTGCTCTGTACTAAAAAAATTAATGTCATGAAAGCTAAAAGCTAAGGAATATGTTTTAGATAAAAAGAGACTTAGAGATATGGCAGCTAAGTGCAATATGTGATTCCAGACCAGAACCTGTATTGAAAGGAGGGAAAAACATTATAAAGGACATAAGACCATTCACAAAGTTGGAATGTGGATTACAGGTTAGATAAGAGTACCGTATCAATATTAACCACCACAATTAAATTCAGAAAATTTATCTAAGAGAATGTCCTTGTTTTTAGGAAATTCACACTGAAGCATTAAGGATTAAAATAGTCTAATATATGCAGCATGCTTTCAAATGGTTCAGAAAATATAAATTGTGTGTGCATGTAGATACAGAGAGACAGAATAATCAAGTGTCAGGATTTAACATTAACCAATGTTAAAATCTGGTAAGTCTGGGTATAGGGGTTCCTTTCATTATTCTTCCAGATTTTCTTTGATTTTTCACTTATTTCAAAATTTAAAAAGTTATAAAGGGAGTAATGTTTCAATAAACAGTTTTATTCTTTGCTCTTATTCTTTCAATTAGATATTTTAACAATTTCCCTCTCTCTCCGACATGTGACTAAGCTTCATTTTACTGTGACAACTTCAAGAGTACTAATTTTCTCATGGATCACATGATCATGACAAAAATCACCTTCCCTACGTAGTCCCAGTAAAACACATGTAATTTCATATAATATTGCTGTGATTCTAAGAATTTTGATGTAATCTAAACAAAGGAACATCATCTGGGTATACAACTAAGTTACTAGTATAACTCTTTATAATACAGGATTCTAGTATCTAAAGAATGCACACCAACAGCTCAAACTAAGGGGTGTAACTATTTTTATTATTTAACAGTATGTAAATATGGATAGCAACCAGCTTCTCATACAGCCTAACGAACTGCAGGTTAGTTCAGGTAGAGTAATGTGTAGCACAACCTCAGAATTCAAATATGTTCAATTATAAGAACTCAAATGCAGTAAGAACAAAAAAAGATACTAATATTAGAGATGGAAAATTCAACTTTCAGGTCTTACCTGGGGATATGTTCACACTACCTAGTTACACATATTTCATATTAATATGAGTATATATTTACATAGAGCTTTATAAGTTATAAAGTATATTTATACACATTGTGCCATCTTAATTTTGAACTAATATTTTAAATGAGTCTGAAATCGTCACCCATTTTACAGTTTAGGAAACCAGGACATAAGTGATTAAGTGTTTTGCTCAATAATGTCTATTAAGTTACAGGAACAGACAACTATTGAACTCAGTTCTTATTTTAAGTTTACTGCCTTATACTCCATCCTTAAGAAACAAGTGGAGTGACCTTAAGATCTTTTGTTTATATTTATGACAACAGGAATGAACAAATAATTTAGAATGCTTTTCAACAATTCATGTCAAAAGCAAAAGGACTCTAGTTGTTAGCAAACATGCAATAACAACAAACACAGTTACGCAGAGTACTTGGCATATTCTGATGGCATGCAATTCAACTTCATATAGATAGCAGGCCATGAGAACACTCTTCATGTCTCTGTGATATCTAATACTATTCTAGTAATTGCATCTATTTAGAGTGGAGGAATTGAAGCATAGTTTAATATACTCAAAATATAGTAACAAGCCAGGCATCTTTTTACGACCAGCATGTTAAAGAATATTCCAGATTGGAGATTTTGATTGAACCAATCAAAATTGGTTTAAATTGAACCAATTTGCATTTGCTCTTTGGGGAGGTATATTTGGAATGATGGTTACTTGGACCACACAACTGATTGCACTGTTGGATAAAGGGTTGTAGATTTCCTGTGGGTTTTGGAGCTTAAATAGTGAACTTTTCTCCAACCCTTAAAATATAGACCCCTGCCTTTGTCCAATAACATTAGTAAATATTTATCTTGCGAAAGGACAATGTACCCTCTAAGCAGTTTCAGATTCCTTCATCTTTAAGCGTACATACTTTTTGAGAAGATAAACAAGTATAAAGGAAGAAAATTTAGCTGTGTAAGAGATTAACAATACTTAACCTTCTTATATTTCAGTTGAGTTGATGGTAAGGATTAATTCATGGATGCCAGTTCCAAGTTGAGCCTGGTATTCTGTCAAATCCAGTAAAATGAAGTGGTTATGAGCATGAAATTTAGAAGCAGATTTCTGGATTTGAATCCTTGTCCCATGCTTATCAACTGGGTACCTGGGACAAGTTAATTAACCTCTCTGAAACTCAGCTTCCTCATCTATAGATTAAGGGTAAGGATAGAATCAATTTCATAGGGTTGTTTTGAAGGTTGCATGGGTCCATATATATATAAGGAAACTGATACATAAAAACAGTGCTCAGCATAGTATAAACAATTAAAAAATTACTCTCTACTTGGAAGTGCCAATGTAGAGAATCAAAATCAATGCTGCTTACATCATAAATCCTCAGGGAGTAAGCATACAAAGCTGAGACAAGCATTTCTGGGGCATGTGCAATTCTGATAACGAAGGCATTCATGTACTCCTACTTGAGTGTACAGAACCTGGGCCACCAAATGGAGACAGGGCACCAAAGAGAGCCATTAAGAGAGCTATAACTCTGACCTGAGTCAAACCACAAAAATATCCAAATAGAGGTAATGGATGCCCAGACCCCAAGGTGATCTCAGCGTGAACAAGGGATGAAAAGGTATCACTGAAGACAACTGGGTGGCAAGGCAGTGTGTTCCTGCATTCTAGGCAACAGTTTTGCAGGATTGATGTATTCCGTTCACTTGCTAGACTCCGAGATTCTCAAATGTAGCAATTATTATTATTCTTTTACTTAAAAAATATCCCTATTCTTGGCATGTTACCAGATGCTTAATAATTAGGGTAAGCATATGACCCAGTTTGCTTTGGAAAAGCCCAACTTATCCCTATAGTCTCAACATAATTACTAATAGCATTTCCATTTCACTCTCAAAAGTATCTCAGCTTGGATAATCAATTACACATTTTTCCTATTAATAGTCATAGCTGAATGAACAAATTCTCCCAATCCATATATCTGTCTCCTACATCTAATTTATGTTCCCTGTCTTTTCAGTATTTTCCACTACAAATAAATAAGTGAGGGGTGTATTATATTCTGTTAGGAATAGGCCTTTCATATTTTTATTTTAACTTCTTTATTTTTCCTTTTTAGAGAATTGAGACAGATTAGTGGAAAGTTGTATATGTTATTTAATAGAAAACAGCATACCTTTAAATATATTTAACCTTCATGAGAGTTAACATAAATAAAAAAGAAAAAGCCATTTCAGGGAAGGTATATGAAGAGGCAATTTTACAATCTAGTCGAGGCAGTTGCTATCAAAATCGAGCAAAAAACAGTTTACTTGATCACAGTTCCATATATTTGAACCATCTGTGGGCAGCTGTTGTTTCAAATTATTTTATTAATGCAATAACATTTGAAGAATGTACTATTACAATCATCAAATAGATTCAAATATACGAAGAGGCTTCTAAAATTTGTTTTTAAAAGAATTGCAATAATTAAATTAGCTCCAAATTGGAAATGGCCATAATTTCATGGAAGCAACTCAATAACACTGTAAGAATTATATTTACTAGTACACTCAAACATTACTACTATCAATCCTGTTTCTGTTTCCTCATCTATTCATTTTACCAGATATAATTTGATTTAGTTAAAAATTCTGCAGATATTTTATTATCTTTTACATAATTTAGTCTCAATTGAATTCCAACCAACCAGAACATTGCCTTTCTTTGTTGCAATGACACACTCAGTTGCTAGTTATTAAAGGCATTGTTCAGACTCATTTATAACATGCCCGTTGGAAATTTGTTCCAAGAGAAGAAAAGTTAGAACCCATTCTAGGGGCTTACTGTCACTATTTTTCAGAAAAATCATAAAAAAAACAGTGTTGGTGAAGGTCTTGTTTCTCCTTCCCCACCAGCTCTCTCCCCATCCTTTAGCTTGGTTCTTTCTACATAGCACTTCTTATCACATTTGCATCATTTAATTGCAAACAAAAATTATATTAATTTTAGTGGGATTAAGACCACAAATATTAGTCTGAATGTTTTCCTTCACCTTCTCTTTATCTTTTTCCTCCAAAAATGTCAAGGGCAGCTCCACTGTTTATCTAATTTGTGGGTAAGTTATGAGGTTGAATGTAATAAAGCTGACTTACACTTTAAATTCTTAAAGGAGCATAACTGCACAATTATGATTTTTAAATATCCATATATTTTAGCCATATAAGTACTCATTGGTTAACTGCTAACATTTCAATGGACAAGAAATGTTTTTACCTGGCAAGTCCCCTTTAAATTTTGAAAAATCACTAAGGATAAAATTCAGTAGAAACATTTTTATTAATATTTAAACATGTTTGCTACGTCTAAAATGGTGTTGTGTTTATCTGCTTTAAATTCCTATTTTAAAATCCTTTGCATCGTGGATGTCTGGAAAGTCTGTAGATTTAAACAGTCTATTTTCTCTTTATTTCTTTATTCCACCAAGTTTAAAAGATAACATGTTACACCACTGACCTTATAAACTATTCTTGACCACATATTTTGGATGCATTCTTAGAACATACTATACTGGAAGCTGGAAACTGGTGATTGATTTTGATTATAGATATAGAATAACATAATTTAGAGAAACTGATTTATCAGTGGCTGATTATCTCCAGTTTGGAAAGGCTTACATTGAAATCTTTTCTGAAGACAAAGAAGCAGATATTAACTGCTTTGAAAGTCTGACCACTGATACAAAAAAGGAATAATTTTTCTACTGTATTTGGTTTGATCATGCAAATTAGGATGGAACTAGTAGATTTAGTTGGCCCCAGTGGTGTTTTAAGGTTAACATTCTATAGTAATCATTTGATTATTCACCCCTTTTTGTTCTTAATTTGATACTGCTTTGCTAGATTGAAAGTTATTTTCTAGCCAAATAGTAGATTCTGCAAACAGATGGCTTTGCTACTCATATAGGCATAACCTGTGATCAGCTAAGTTTTATTGACAGAAAAATCATAGACCACAGCAGGAGTTATTATCTGAGACCCAGTCTGTTGACCTAACACTGTAAGGAATTTTACATAGCTATGCTTGTGAGCATCTTTGTGGGGAGTGGGTTCTGAGCTTTTATATAACCCTCAACAAAGCTCAAGACCCAAAAATGCTTGAGAACAAGTCAACCACACTTCATCACCAAGGGACCCTCCATTCAATTGCCTGCGTACCTCCACCTTATATTTAATGAACATGGCAGACCACTGGGGAAAATAATGATTAAGTACAGACTCTGTACTTTAGTAGCTTACAGACTTTTTAAGGAGACAGAAGAGTAATTATTACAGAATGTGATAAAATCTAATGCAGAGGTATCTTCAAAATACTGAGAAACTATTCAAGTAAGACCAGAGTTGCTCGTGCTGAAGAGTGGAGATCTCACAGAGAACATGACATTGACCTATATCTTGATAGGTAAAAACAAACACAAGAGGATTCTGACCTTTGGGAACAGGATAGGAAAATGGTAGAAGAGTGGAGGTGTGAAAAATTTGAGGAAGAGCAAAAGCGGCTGGAGTATCGTGTAAGGGGGTGCAGTAGATAACTAGGCCAGAAGTACGAAGGGACAGGGTGTAAAGAGATTTACGTGGCAGGTTAAGTAATTTAGTAAGATAATAGTTCTCAATTTGGGGGTTCATGTATCCTTTCCAGTGACCTTGGAAGAAGTCTAAATACTATTGGCAATACTTCCAAAACCCTATAAAGATATTTGCACAAGATAAAAACATTTAGCTTTGTGCTGAGATTTTATTTAAAAGGCACTATTAATTAATGCATTTAGGGAATCAAAATGTTTCAAAACATGGGATTTATGAAGGAAAAAAGATATCTTTTGCAAAGTTTGCAAAAAGTTTCTATTGAATCATTGAAGTGGATGGACTCTAGATTTAAGGATTTGTGAATACTTGGATATGGAGATCAAGGGAGAGTCGATGAATGAAATTAACCCCCATCTTTCTAACCTAATCATAGATAGATAAAGATATTCTCCTCTAGATAGATAGATATTCCATTCACTTAGGGAATAAAAGAAGCATTCAATAGACAACTTCTGTAACCCACTCCTGGAGATTAGGGCTGGGTATATCAATTTAGTAGGTTATTGGGAGAGTATAAAATAAGAAATAAGGAATCCTTGGTGAACACATTTAAGAGATAAATGGACATAACAGCTAAATGCAACGTGTGATCCTTGATAGATCCTACACTGAGCAGGGTGGGGAGCTACAAAGGACACTACTGGGCAATTGGGCAAATTGAAATATGGATTATGTATTAGATAATAAAATTACACAATGTTAAATTTCCCAAGTGTAATTGTTCTCAGGAGATACATGCCGAAGTAGTCAGAGTGAAATGTCAAAATATTTGCATTTAACTCTCAAATGATTCTGAAAAAAAATATATACACCATAAATGTGTATGTATATGGAGGAGGGGTGTAGAAAGAGTGAAATTAGGAAAATGTGGCAAATTATTAACAATTGGTGAATCTAAATGAAAAGTATGTGAATATTCATTACTGTATAGTATTCCTGCAAATTTTTCTTCAAGTTTGAAATTTTCAAAATAAAAAGGGAAAAAAAGAGGTAGATATAGAAAAAAATGAACTGGTGAAAGAAAAATTCGTGTGAAAAGCAAGAAAGACAAGCACTGGATTGTAGTGTTGGTCACAGAGTTAGCCACCATTGATGCTCTTGGAAGAATGTTTGTCTCTGAAAGGAAGGAAAAGAGAAACAGTTTAAAGGGAAGGGACCATTTGTAGGAAACTATCTGAAGATTGATATGTTAGTGAAGGAAGGAGACTTGGAAAGAAGGACACCAGCTATAGAAGTTTAGCTACAAAGCCCAGGAGTAGTTACTGCTTAAAAGCAGATGAATATTTTGAAGGAGGACTGTACAAAAACTTGCTCTGAAAACTATTTTAACCAAAATAGGTGTGTTGAAGGCAAAACTCCGTTGAAATTTGTCCTTGATGACTTTTTATTTCAATTGAGAACATTTCAGAGTTCATTAGTTCGTATTTGTTACGACTCTTTCAGAAGAAGCCATTTCTTTCAGAGAATATTTTTTCAGCTTCTTAATGGTAATAATAATGAAAAGATGCTCAACATCACTAGTTATTAGAGAAATGCAAATCAAAACTACAATGAGGTATCACCTCACACCTGTCAGGATGGCCATTATCAAAAAATCTAGAAAAAATAAATGCTGGAGAGGGTGTGGAGAAAAGGGAACCCTCCTGCACTGTTGGTGGGAATGTAAATTGATACAGCCACTATGGAGAACAGTATGGAGGTTCCATAAAAAACCAAAACCAGAACTACCATATGACCCAGCAATCCCACTACTGGGCATACACCCTGAGAAAACCATAATTCAAAAAAGACATTTACCACAATATTCATTGCAGCACTATTTACAATAGCCAGGACACGGAAGCAACCTAAATGTCCATCCACAGATGAATAGATAAAGAAGATGTGGCACATATATACTATGGAATATTACTCAACCATAAAAAGAAACGAAACTGAGTTATCTGTAGTGAGGTGGATGGACCTAGAGTCTGTCATACAGAGTGAAGTAAGTCAGAAAGAAAAACAAATACCGTATGCTAACACATATATATGGAGTTAAAAAACAAAAAGTGGTACTGATGAACCTAGGGGCAGGGCAGGAATAAAGATGCAGACGTAGAGAATGGACTCGAGGATACGGGGCGGGGGGAGGGGGAAGTGGGGCGAAGTGAGAGTAGCATCGACATGTTTATACTACCAGATGTAAAATAGCTAGCTAGTGGGAAGCAGCAGAATAGCACAGGGAGATCAGCTGGGTGCTTTGCGATGATCTAGAGGACTGGGAGAGGGAGGGTGGGTGAGGGAGGGTGGGAGAGGGAGGGTGGGAGAGGGAGGGTGGCCGAGGGAGGG
>NC_041228.1:30110879-30154710 GCF_002837175.3 Physeter macrocephalus | reverse complement strand
GGAGGGTGGGAGAGGGAGGGGATATGGGGATATATGTATGCATATGGCTGATTCACTTTGTTGTACAACAGAAACTAACACAGCATTGTGAAGCAATTATACTCCAATAAAGATGTATAAAAAAATTAAATAAATAAATAAATAAATATTATAATTAGCATCATTTGAGTACTTACTCTCTTCTAAGTACCAGGCAAAGAGCTTTGGCTACATAGCCAGGTTTGATTCTTGCAAAAATCCTATTTGGAGATATAAATTTTATTGCTATTTCGATTTTGCCAATTTTACAAGGGAACTAGATAAGGGAGATATAATTACATAATCACATAGCTTGGAGGCTGCAGAATCAGGACTCAGACCAAAGTATCTGATTCTAAAGCCTGTGATCTAAAACATAGGATGTTTATTTTCTTTGAGAAATATTAAAATCCTAAATAGTATTACCAACTTCTCATTAGTTGAATATCATAGTTTCAATGGCTTATTTTAGATTTACTATAAACTTAAATCTCAGTGTAATACGTTCCTAAGCTGCCCTCCCCACTTTTTTCCTAACTTGAAGCATTTTGCAAATTAGATTTTCTATTCATTCATTCATAAATATACATTTATTTGGGAAATTGCTTTGTCTATTTACTCACAACTGATAAGATATGTCAGTGGGAAGTCTCGGGGGAGGAGGGAAGGAGAGAAATTAAGGATACTGATGGGCAAAGGGCACAACCTGGAATAGTTCAGAAAACCTCCCTGTTTCTCCTTCTCTCCCCTACTCCAGAACACACAGCCACCAGTTTCAAAGTCCAGTTAGCCTCCTCCTCACTCCCACTCTTGTTTATCAAGGCTTCTTTTAAAGAAACACATCTTTAAAACTGAAGTCCTTGTTGTGAAAGAATCATACCATGTCTAAAAAAACACCACTTGAGAATTCATTCTTCTCACCGAACATGAGTATTCCCAAGAATTCACAAAGAACAAGAGGCCTAGATTAAAACCTTGGCAAGATTCTTGGCCAAACCAAATAAAACCAGCAGATGATGCCTAGCAGCTCTGGTAAGAAATGATGAGTTACTCCTGTAGGATACAAGATCCCAGAGCTCTGTTCTTTCAGAAGAGACCTAAAAGCCTAATGGAAACATGAATAAAAGAACCACCTTTATGTGATAATACATAAATATGTTTTTCACTGGGAATCACATTCTAATGGCGTGATACTTTCCATAAATTCAGCAGAAATGCATCAGGAGGTTATAAATGATTACCAGTGAAAACTCAGGGTCAAACATTGTCTGCTGCTTGAGTAAACTCACATATTTTCACTAAGGCTTTTTCAATCTCTTGTAGGAAACTACTCATATAAAAGTAGTTTCAAGTTCTTATATGAACTATTATACCTGCTCAATTAGGCCTTATTCCAGGCTTTAAGAAAGGGTCAGGCTAGTGATAGGCATCGAGTGAAATGATAAATCAGCCATAGGTGATGGATGGACCACAGGAAATCGGATGAAGAAGGGAGACAGGAATGATTTAGAAGTCCTACCCTAGAGATACCCAGGAGACTGACAGTTGTATTAATTTGACAAGGCACAACTGAACAAAAAGTGAGTATCTGGTTAATTTTGGTTTCGCACAGTCCAAATAAAACTTATTAAATGTTTGAACAAGTTCACTTAAAAAAGAAAAACTAATTTAGGGCTTCCCTGGTGGCGCAGTGGTTGAGAATCTGCCTGCCAATGCAGGGGACACGGGTTTGAGCCCTGGTCTGGGAAGATCCCACATGCCGCGGAGCAACGGGCTTCCCTGGTGGCGCAGTGGTTGAGAGTCTGCCTGCCAATGCAGGGGACACGGGTTCGAGCCCTGGTCTGGGAAGATCCCACATGCCGCGGAGCAACTGGGCCCGTGCGCCACAACTACTGAGCCTGCGCTCCGCAACAAGAGAGGCCGCGGCAGTGAGAGGCCCGCGCACTGCAATGAAGAGCGGCCCCTGCTCGCCACAACTAGAGAAGGCCCTCGCAAAGAAACGAGGACCCAACACAGCCAGAAATAATTAACTTAATTAATTTTTAAAAACTAATTTAAATGATGCAACCACCTTGAAAAACAGCCTTGCAGTTTCTCAAAAGATTAGAGTCACCATATGACCCAGCAATTGTACTCTTTAGTTATATGCCCAAGAGAAATGAAAATATATGCCCACACAAAAATTTGTACAGACATTCATAGCAGCATTTTTCATAAGAGTCAAAATGTGGACACAACCCAAATGTTCATCACCTGATGAACAGATAAAATATGGTATCTTATACAATGAAAAGGGATGAATTACTGATACATGCTACAACATGGATGAACCTTGAACACATTATGCCAAGTGAAAGAAGCCTGTCACAAAACACCACACATTTCATGACTCTGTTTACCTGAAGTGTCCAGAACAGGCAAATCTCTAGAGAGTTACTAATGGTTGCCTAGAGCTAGAGAGATGGGGTTGGACGGTGACAGCTAAAGGCAGTGGGTTTCTTTGGGGGATAATGAAAATATTCTAAAATTAATTGTGATGAAGGTTGCACAACTCCAAATTACTGAAAAATCATTGAGTTGCACACCTTAAATTGGTGAATTGTGTGATAGGTAAATTATCTCTCAATAAACCTGTTACCAGGAAAAAAATAACCCACCTAATTTAGCTAACAGAGGCAAAGAAGTACTTTTTTAAAGAAAACAAGAGGGCTTCCCTGGTGGCACAGTGGTTGGGAGTCCGCCTGCCGATGCGGGGGTCGCGGGTTCGTGCCCCGGTCCGGGGGGATCCCGCGTACCGCGGAGCGGCTGGGCCCGGGAGCTGTGGCCGCTGGGCCTGCGCGTCCGGAGCCTGTGCTCCGCGGCGGGAGGGGCCACGGCGGTAAGAGGCCCGCGTACCGCAAAAAAATAAATAAATAAAATAAAAAAAACAAGAATAATTTCCCTTTTGTCTCCTCCTTTCCTGCTACTGGTGGCTCTTTGTGAAGATGCAGGCTTCAGACCCATTCTTTTTAAACCAAGTTGATCTCATAGCGATGGACAGTGGAAAAATAAAAGTTCTAGATGCATAGCTTACATCATCTATGATTGGGCAACAGCAAGGAAGAATACAGAAAATATGGAACTTGCAACAAGGAAACCTGGAGCTGAGACTTGACCCTGCCATTAACCATCCTGTTGACCTTGAAAAGGTAAACTAATCTCTGTGAGCCTCAGTTTTACTGATTTGTACAATTTGATTGAATAACAGCAACAAGGACCTTACATAACTGTAGATCAAAAAATAGGTTCATTCATTCATTCACTCAATGCTATGTTAGGGGTTATAACTGGGGACTTGCAGACCCTTGGGGAGGCTGAGAAAAGTCAGCTTTAGATTTGCTTTGAGAGCAGATGAGAAAGCACCTGATCCTGATTAGGAAGTTAAGGAATTAACCTCTCAGGAGCTGATTCCTGAATAGGGAGGATTTAGACAGCCAAGAAGGTGTGGTGGTGGGTTGGTGTTTGAACAAGGAAAAGCTAGACAAAGGCTCATAAGTGCCTATAAGCAGGATGTTCAAGGAACTTCATGTAGTCAGACATGATGAGAGCAGTGGTTCTCAAACTGTGATCCCCAGACCATTAACAACAACATCACACAGGAATTTGTTAGGAATGCAAATTTTAAGTTCACACCACAGACCTATTGAATCAGAGATTCTCGGGATGGAGCCCAGCAATCTGTGTTCTAATAAGCTGTCCAGGTGATTGTGATGCCTGGTCAAATTTGAGAACCACTGGACTAGGGCCTTGGGTTACTAGTAGCAAGAGATGTGTCTGCCTACCCTAGCTGCATATTTATACAGTTTACAAAAGCAGTTTTATAGGTCAATTTATAAGCTGAATAAATTACTTTAGGCTATTTATTAGAAAACACAGAAAAGGCTAAAGAAAAATGTAATCTCACTATCTAGACATACATATTGTTAGTATTTGGTGAATTATATAAATATAGCTTTTTTTTGCAACATTGGGCCATAATGGACATACTTTTTATTCCATTTTTGTTAACTTAATATTTTATGAGTTTTTCCCTATGAATTTTGAATTCTATCAATCAGTCCTAAAACTCATAGAAAATATTTTTAATGATTGCAAAGTATTTCATCATGTGGATAGACCATAATTTAATTTACCACTTAGTATTGTTGGAGATTTAGATTGTATTATTTATAAAAGTTATTGAAACAATGATGAAAAACATTTTCCATGAGTATTTTTTCTGCCTCTCTATTTTCCTATGGTGGATTCCTAGAAGTAGAGTTACTATGCTGAGTACCTATTCTTCTTGTCTGTGTCTCTCCTTCTTCTGGTAAGAGACCCACCTTCTCTGGCTACAGGACTGGCAAGTGTCCTAGACTAGGATGATTATGATGCCCATTCCTCCTACCACACAGACCAATCAGGGACAGTTCTGTGACTCAGGTTGTACCAATCAGCTTAATGACTGTATATTGCAGGGAAGCCATGCCCCTCCCCCTTCCAAGAGTAGAAAGAAACCAGTCAGCTGTAGGAAGCAATGAAATTAGTCTGAAAAGAGCAGAGAGGCAGAGAGCAACCAAATTTTCAATGTTGTTTTCTAGTTTACTTACTCTTCCAAAACAAAATCACTTAAAAAAACCTAGTTCAAGCTGGATGTATTAGTCCTGAGCAATACATAGGGCCTTGAAGGGTATGAGTGCAATTGCATTAAAACTATACTTTAGTCTGAGAACATTGAATACCTTTACAGTACTTAGCCTTCCTATTTGGAAGCATTTTATGTTTCTCCAATTGTTTGGATTTTCTCTTGTAATCTGCAGTAAAATTTTGTAGGTGTCTTCATATAGGAGCAGCATATTCCTTATAAGGTATATTCTTAAACGTAATTTTTGGTTGACTTGTTATAATGAGCTTCCCCCTTGTATTAGATTTCTAGTGCCACTGTAACTAATTACTACAAACTTAAAACAACACAAATTTATTATCTTACCATTTGGGGGGGTCAGAGTCCAAAAGGCGTCTCAGTGGGCTAAAATCAAGTCAGCAGGGATGCGTTCCCTCTGGAGGTTCGCAGGGAGGATCTATCGCCTTGCCTTTCCAGCTCCTACAGGCCGACCCATTCCTTGGCTACTGGCCCCCTTCCATCTCCAAAGCCAGCAACTGCCAACTGAGTCCTCCTCACAACGCCTGCTATCTGCTTCTGATTCTTCTGCTTCCTTCTTCTCCTATTTAAAGTTTGTGTGTTTCCATTGGGCCCACCTGGGCAATCTCCTACTTTAAGGTCAGCGGATTAGCAACCTTATTCCACCTGCAACCTTAATTCCCCGTTGCCACGTAACTTATAGTCACAGGTTCTGGAGACTGGAATGTAGACTTCTTTGGGGAATTATTATCGTACCTACCGTGCCCGTCATATACGTATCAGTTGGCTACTGATTTTTGTACACATATGTATGTTTATATGTGTGTATATATATTATATAAATATATAATTTTTCTGCTTTCACAGCAAAACTCCCCAAGC
The DNA here is from genome assembly GCF_002837175.3 of Physeter macrocephalus. Taxonomy (NCBI): domain Eukaryota; kingdom Metazoa; phylum Chordata; class Mammalia; order Artiodactyla; family Physeteridae; genus Physeter; species Physeter macrocephalus. The sequence goes on along the minus strand of NC_041228.1, from coordinate 30,149,150 downwards.
AACTGTGTCTCTATATTTGCTCTTGAATGTATTGCAATCATGCTTTCATTCTCACTATTCTTTAGAAACTTATTTCAAAGTTATCAATTACCTACAGTCTGCCAAACCCAGGGATTAATTCATTGCTCTCACCAGGGGTTGCTTACTGATGATGTTCATGAAATCGCAATCTCTTGGCACAATGAAAGCTTATTTTTTTGCTCATAACACAGTGAAATGAAGGTTTTAATACGGGATGACTGGGATCCACACAGTCATGTATGACCCAAGTCCTTTCCAAATGATGATTCCGTCATCCTCTTGAGCCCAGAGTCCTCCCCTGAATCCTCTGTGTACAGCTAGCAGATGAGGGAAGAGAAAAGAGAAAAGGGTGCATAGTTTGCTCTTTTCAAAGGAGCTAGTGCTGAAACAATGTACATGCTGTACAATAAAACTTCCACACCCCATTCGGCATAATCCAGTCACCTTGCCCCACCTAACTGTCAGAACATGGTGGAAATTGGATCTAGCTGTGTGATCAGGAGGAAAGAAAGGTGGGGGTTTAGGGAACATGATGGCATCGTGTCTGCTGCTAACCAGTCATGTGCATTTGGTGCAATTCCTAACTGCTTTCCTGGGCCTACACTATTTCGCTGAGACCAACCCAGGTAGTGTCTGGAAAACTCAGCCAGTTCCAAAACCAATATAATTTGCACCAAATTTAGGATATCTGAGACGATTTAATGCTGTACTTATTTTTCTCTCCCCACACCTTTCCTTCATCCTATTTTCCATTTATCTTTATTAGTTTTCTGTTCTTCTATAATAATAACACTATTAAGATAGACAGCATTTGTTTATATGTTTGCCAAGCATTAGGGTAAGGATATATATATGTTCATTTAATCTGCAAAAGAACAAATTATTTTCCCCCTAATTTCAAAGTAAAAGCTCTCTCTCTTCCTTTAACATGTCAAATTTCATTTTGTTCAACCTCAAAATTATTATCTGAAGGTCTTTTCTGATTATTTATTTATTTTTTACTTTTTTCAGTATTTGACCTGCCAAAACCCCTTTCACAATGATAATAGCTACCATGTCTCATGTGCCAATTATGGGCCAAAGTGTTAAACGCTTTATGAGAACTGCCATATATAATAATCTAAGACACTGGGACTTTTTACCTCCATTTTACAGAGCAGAAAACAGAGGCACAGAAATATTTAAGAACTTGTCTGAGATCACGTGGTTTCACAGGTGGAAGAGAAAGACCCTTAAGGGAGACCCAGCTGACAGCGGGATTCCATCCCCTGTGGATATTGTCACAGTTTCCCAGACGATGGTGCATTTCTCATTTGGCACTTGACTCTCCCAGATTGCTCTGCCTTGGCCCTTGTTCCTCCTCTTTAGAGCATGAGTCCTGTCCCTAGCTAATTTTCTGTGCTGGATCTCTTTTACCTACTTTATAAAATGACAATATATTAAAAATAGAAATAAGGCGGGGAATTTTTTGTATGCATTATTTTTAAAAATAATCATGTCCATATATTTTCTTTTTCAGTTCTGATTTTGCAGAATTTTGATGGTAAAATTAGAATTAGGGTTTGATTTTCATGAGGTCATCAATTAGCTACATTTAAAACTGCACTTTTTTTTTTTTTTTTTTTTTTTTGGTACTCGGGCCTCTCACTGTTGTGTCCTCTCCCGTTGCGGAGCACAGGCTCCAGACGCGCAGGCTCAGCGGCCGTGGCTCACGGGCCCAGCTGCTCCGCGGCATGTGGGATCTTCCCAGACCGGGGCACGAACCCGTGTCCCCTGCATCGGCAGGCAGACTCTCAACCACTGCGCTACCAGGGAAGCCCTAAAACTGCACTTTTATGCATTAAAATTTTTCTAAATAAGATAAAATTCTGGCATGTAAGAATGAAATACAAATTCATTCTACTTCAGTTCTACAGATGTTTACAATGGGAAGCAACGAGGGTAACTTCTGAAAAAGATTTAAAATTCAAAGTTCAACATTAATAATGCTAAGCATGATAAATAAATAAGCATGATAAATAAAAAGGGAATTAAAAACCAACACATGTATGCCCATATCTGGACAAGTTTACTAGTCCCTGAACTTCTAGCATGGGTTCAAGTAGGCAATAAGCACAAAAACTGTTCCATCGCCTCTTGACTAATCAGACTCTTAGTAATCACCTCTGTAGTCATGAGATTATACACAAGTCACTGTAAATCAAGTAGAATAAAATAGGCTTTGAGGTAGCCTGATCCAGAAAATCTCCTGGCTTTTCTCTAGATCCACGCTCAATCAATTCTGGTAATTTTAATTTAGCCAATTCATGTGCCAAGATGAAAACCAATAAAGATATCTTTTGCAGTATCATTTTTGGAGAAAAAGACTTCATGTTTATTGATAGTAGAAGGAAATTCAAAAGACTGAGGTTATGTTGAAATTTTCATTAATAAAATATTCTAAAAATGTTTGTTAAGCTTTATTTATAAGGAATGCAGATTACATTCTTATTGGAATACCAATGTTGACCTCAACCCAATGACACTTGTCAACTTTGAAAGTGAAGAGTGTAAAACTGCCTGGATTTCCATGGTGATTTAACTTTGCTGACCCTTTTCATCAGTTCTTATTTTTGAAGATTTGTAGTTCAAAGAAAAGTCCACAGTTTAGCCCATTACAAAGTAGCATATGCTCAAATCCATGTGAACTGCATCAAACATTACCCTAGCTTTACTGGGTCTCTCTTGTTTCCTAAAGAATCTGCATCTATTTAGCAAATGTTTCCGAAATTTTGATTTGATTCTTCTCCTAGTTTCCCTGATGTATGAGCCACATGTCCATAAGCTATTTAACTTTTTTCAACAAAAGCTATAAGAATACATGCAAAATCAAGGATAAAAATAAAGTCAATTATCCAAATAATGCAAATCAACATAATCTCACCTTTAGTCCTGCTACCTGTTAATAAATCATAAAAATTTGCTCTTCCTTTTCTCAGAGTAGTTTTTAGTCAGGTCAACGTGTTGGTCACCAGAGTGTGTTATTGTAACAATATCATCAACAGCATATATTCTACGATTTTTATTCTACTCTTCCTACCTCTAGATGTTTTCTGTTTGTATAAGTTTATATAACATTTGATTTTTTAAATGTACAATTTTAAGGGCTTCCCTGGTGGCGCAGTGGTTGCGCGTCCGCCTGCCGATGCAGGGGAACCGGGTTCGCGCCCCGGTCTGGGAGGATCCCACATGCCGTGGAGCGGCTGGGCCCGTGAGCCGTGGCCGCTGGGCCTGCGCGTCCGGAGCCTGTGCTCCGCGACGGGAGAGGCCACAACAGAGGGAGGCCCGCATACCACAAAAAAAAAAAAAAAATGTACAATTTTAAAATCTAACTTTACAAAAGTTGAAAAAGTATCATGAGATCTTAAGCTTTATTCATTGTAGCATTTAAGTTTGTCTTGTTGACCAGAAAAACAGGAATGTAATAAAGATATTTTCCAGCATCAGTCATGAAGGTTTGGAATTAGAAGGGAGGTGGGTCATTTGGGCAACACACTTCCCTTGGGTCTGATGCTGGTTAATTTAAGGCTTATAGCTAATGGGTCTTATCACCTCCTATGACATAAAATTGGCAAGAGGCCCAGACCAAGAACATTTAATTGGATGACTGATTATTAATTCTGAAGACAATATAAATCAAAAGATTTAAAGAATGGGGCTGTTAATGGTCATCACAATTGGCATCTTTGGTAAATTTAATAATTCCCATCCTCCCACCACTGGCAGACCACGTTAATCTTGGGGAGGGTTTCAATGTAAGAAAAGGTTCAGGCTAATATGATCATCAAGCTCTGTGGCTCAGACTCCAGGCAAGGTAGATGTAACATTATCTGGGAGCCACCAGATGTCGTCCATACATTGTTCGTTATTTGATTCCTCCAAGTATATGTAGTAAGCACTGGAAAGAAAAAAAAAGTTTCTGCAGTTGTTAAAAGGGTAAGAGGATTCTATCCAGAGCGGTGTTGAGTTCACAGATAAAATTTGCTTCCTCTACCTTTGTACATGCAGTTTATTAAGAATGTCTACCTCATTCATGGGAAGCATTTTTTTTTTTTTTTTTTTTTTTTTTTTTTTTTTTGCGGTACGCGGGCCTCTCACTGCTGCGGCCTCTCCCGTTGCGGGACGCGCAGGCCCAGCGGCCATGGCTCACGGGCCCAGCCGCTCCGCGGCACGTGGGATCTTCCCGGACCGGGGCACGAACCCGTGTCCCCTACATCGGCAGGCAGACTCTCAACCACTGCGCCACCAGGGAAGCCCGGAATCATTTTAAGTTAACATGAAACAGAATAATTATTTTTATGATGATTCAATTTTCCTGAACACATTTAGAATAGTTTTCCTTTCATGCTGACTCCTTGGTTATTTTTCATTCATTCAATGTACAACTCCTAATTGAGTGTTTCCTATATAATCACCACTAGCTAGGTGCTGGGGATACAAAACTAAATAAGACATTCTCTGTCCTCAAGGATCATACAGTCCATCAGGGAGTTAGAGAAGTAAACTAATAGAACACAGCTACTATGCGGTCTCAGGTTAGGCTCTGTAAAAGCAGGTGCTGAGATGGAGTTTGGGGTGCAAGATGGTTATTAGGGGTGAACATCTGTGAAAGGATGGGGGAGGAAACAGGATTGGGCAGGGGAAAAATCAAACTGATGTCAGTCTGCCAAAGTGTTGGCCAACACAGCAAAACATTCTGGAATGAGTATTAATAGCCCATCAGAACAGTTCCATGCCAGGTCGGGTCTTTAAATCGTTTACTTTGCTCAGTGACCAGATGTAGGGGTGCCCTAGGAAGGGCATGACCTTGGGGAAGGTCGCTCTCTGTGGCTGATGCAGACCCTGAAGCTGTCAGCTGAAGGCTATCTGGCGGCCACACTCCCTGTAAGCTGGGAAGCAAATCCTTTTTGTGGGGAGATCTAAGTGGTACATCTCTGTGTTGACCACACACAGGATGCTGTGGGACCCTGGAAGAAGGTTAGTTCAGTCTTGGGAGCTAGTTCATAGAGGTTTAAAATGAGGCCATGATGAATCTTAAAAACAATAATGATAATAATAGCTAAGACTTATTGAGCAATTCCTATATGCCATGTATAATATTAAATTTTTTACATGGATTCTCTCATTTAAAATTTATCCCACACCTGGAAGATGGATATGTAACTATCATTCTCAGGTTACAGAGAAGGGTATAGCTGATGAATGATTAAGTAATTTTCCCATGTTGGATTCACAGTTGAATTCAATTCCACAATTCACTTCAATTCAACTCAGTTCAACTCAAGGCTATATGACTTCAAGACCCACTGAGTATAAGCATATATACCAAGGAGTGTGGGCTGGGCTGTTACTTTTGGGGAAATAGTGCATAAAGACATAAACTGCCGATCAAGGTTCCTAACGCAGAATGTGAATTTAATAAGTATTTGTTGAAGGAGGTAGAAGAGGAGGGAAGGTGAAAGAGAGGGATGAAGGGATGAAGGAAGAAAGGGAGAAAGTAAACAAGCATATTTAAAGAACTGTAAGATGATAGATATGGTTAGATACCTGAGTTCCAAGCCCTACTAAGAGTCTCCCAAATTTTTCCTAAAAAGAATTGAATGGGTATTAGGCATGTTGTTCTTTTTGTTCTCTGTATGGGAAGATATACTCTTTCTGAGATTATTTCCTCCAATTTACCTTTTTTTTTTAAAGCTACATATGTGATTGATAGTTCTTTCTCCAATGCATATCAGAGATATCCTATGTTGGGATGACTTACAGAGGTTTTTACACCTTACCTGTGGCCTTAGAGACCACACGATTCTTGTCTCAAAAAGGTTTTCACTATCCTTAGAGTACAGCAGACTGCCAACTGGATTTGACTGCACAGAATGTGATGCTTATGCTAAATTGACTCGATCTTTCTCTTATCTCTTTCCCAGCTTTCTCCTTTCTACACATTTTGTGTTCAGCCCATCTCCTCTACCATCTAGTGGTACTTGTGTCTCTTGCTCGGTTTTCAAGCCTAGTGGAAATGTGTTTCCACGAGACACAAGCCTGATTTCAGTAATATTGGAATATCTGCATTCTTAAGTCTACCTTAAGCATATAATGTTGTTAAGGGTTATTAAAAAATCTACATATGATGCTACTTATGATAACTGCATAGGTACGTTATTATGACACTTTGTCTTTTAACCTTATTTAAGGGTCTCAAGATCTTGTTGATTAGATTTTCTACTTCCTGGCTGTATTTTAACTTATGTGGCTCTATTTTAAAGCCCATGCTTCATGGTTTCTGGAGTTGAGACCAAAACGATGTACGAATAGAGCCTTATATTTAAGACACTAAAATGGAAAAGAATAATGAAATAGAAGAGGTGTGTGACAATGTATTTGTTTCTTTCATGAGTTTGGAAGAGATGGCATGTCAGAAAAATCAGTTTCAATGGTGCTGGCAGATAAGCCTCTGGAGCCCAAACATCCAGCAGTGTTTTAAACTTCTACCAGTTCATTTTAAAAACTTACAAGAATCTTTATAAAAGAGAAGCTGGGACCTCTATGAAAAGCTAACGCCATAGGTCCAATCAAGGCCCTGCAGATGTCTGATTTTCTGCTGAATACTGGTGATCTGGACTGGCCCCAGTGTGATGTCCAAGGCCAAAGCAGGAGTTTTATCTGAACTGATTTAGGAAGCATGTGCTTAGTGTCAAATCCAAGGTTAAATGAGGGTTAGTAGACAAGAAATAGAGGCGATCAAGTACAGATTTGAGCATCCTGTTGACCAGGGCAGGGAGATGGAATGAGAGGTCCAGAACAGAGACAGTCAGTAAAGGCACAGTTTGGGAACATCTCCTAACTAGTCCAGGGAAGGGTTAGCTTAACTACACCAGAGCTTGATAGTGGCTGTGGGGTTGTCTGTGTTAACATGGGGAGCAGGAGAAAGAGGGAGGTATGTGATCTCAGAAGGCACATTCCACTTTATTTTCTGTTTTTATCTGATCTACTTACACATATAAGTGTTTTTCAAGTACCTTTACTTTACTAGTGGACAAAATTCTACATGGAGCCTCAATATAGAAAAGAAATAAAAGCAGAGCTATAGTGGTTAAGATGGGGTGGTAGTTCGGACCAATGTCTTCCTCTTCTCCTGTTCCCCATGTTAACACAGACATCCCCACATGTCTGTGGGAGGAAACTTTCAACAGTTTCTACAGGTTTAACGGTACCTGAGAGGCTGTAATGAGGATCAAATGAATTAATACACATAAAACACTTAGAATACCCTCTGGCATATAGTATGTGTTATAGAAATACTTTCTATTATTTTTGTCATTATTAATATTATATTCTGTACCTTGCATTTGCAAGCAGATTGCAAATTTCCTGAAGTCAGAGGCATTATTTATGTCTCTTTTTATCTTGAGTGACTAGAATAGTGTTTTGTATGTGATATTAGATTAAGATATTCAAGAAAGTAATTAATTATTATCCACCTATTAATTGGGCACCTGCTGTGATAAAAAGGCATTCTTAGGGTTTGAGAGAATAATTATGAGTAAAACAGGGCTCTTGAGAAACTTGCAATCTAATGACCTAAGTAAAATATAGTTAAATATACTTAATTTAATGTAATTTAATTTGGTATACATTAATGTAATAAAAGAGCTGTAATAGAGGTATGAAAACAAATGTTTAAAAACACTTTGGGAAAACAGGCACTTGGGTTAAGTTTTTTCCATTGGTAACAGTACCCTGAATTTTGTTTGAATTAAATTTTGAAGAATGTATTAGAGTTTGCTAGTTCTGAAAGTGTAAAAAAGACTTTTGCCCAAAAGGATAAGTGTAAGTAAAGGCACAGACGCAAAAAGCAGCATGACATTCAGAAATAGCAAGGCCTTTAGGTTCTGAAAAAGTGAGAAATTATTACTTGCATAAGATGTAAAGGTAAGTAGGAACCTGAACATGGAAACTCAGTGAGCCTACATGTCAATCCCAATCTCCCAATTCATTCCACCCTCCCTTTCCCTCTTGGTATCCATATGTTTGTTCTATACTTTTGTGTCTCTATTTCTGCTCTGCAGATAAGTTCATCTGTATCATTTTTCTACATTCCACATATAAGCGATATTATACAATATTTGTTTTTCTCTTTCTGACTTACTTCACTCTGTATGACAGTCTCTACAGCAGAAACACAACATTGTAAAGCAACTATACTCCAATAAAAAATTTTTTTTTAAAAACTGAAAAAATAAAAAAAGGAACGCAGTGTGCCATCCTAAGATTTAGGACTTACTCCTGTAGAAATTGAGTAACTATGCAGGTTTCTCTGCATAAATATTTGTGGATTCTGATGATTTCTATTCTGGATTGAACAACTCTATCAAGCTCCCTTTGGGGCTTTTCGATCTTTATACATAGATCCTTTTTTAAATAAAAAACTAAAAATGAAGATCTTTGCTCTTTGGTGGCTCCAACTAAGTGTCATTAAAGGTCACTGCAAATAACTGAGAGATTGTGTATTTTGTACTATTCACTCTCCCAGGTTTAATTTTGAAATCCTGTTTTTGTGCAGCAAAATTAGATTTTTTTTGTATATAGTAAAATGTCAGGAACATAATCGTGGGAAGTTTTCACTTGGACAAAAACCACAAGTTCATAGTCTACTGTAATTTTGTAGGAGGAAGCACAAGAGCTAAACTTGGCCGTAACACATTCTTTCTCTAGATTTAGGAGGATGAGAACCATCAAAGCACATGAGGTGGCCTGTGAGATTTTGTTGATTTAGTTGAATTTTGGTCTTTCCTTTTGTACTTTAGCTTTAAAACTGGTTTATATCTTTACTGTTTTATTAGAGATTTTGTGCCCTTAGGTTTCTTTTTTTAATGCTTACCTTATAGTAAAAATTCAATAAATGGTTGTTATATAAGTGAATGATACAGTCTGACTTTCCATACCAACTAATTAATATAAAATTCATGACAAATAATAAACTTGCTGATTACATACAGAAGTAGAAAATCTCACCAAATCTCCATTCTTTTAATGCTATCATATAAGTGGAAAAGAAAATTTTACATCTTAAGTGCCTCACCAAAGGCCTTCTTACTGCTTCTTACTGCTTTCAATGCTAATGACCTCCAGTTCCTAGATTCTGATAACGGATCTCTTTCTCAAAGTTCCTATCTAAAAGGTGACACGTCTTTTTTTCTTGGAAGAAAGGAAGAGGGAAAGCAAAACAAAATGAAAACCTCTGCTTGCTTTGTCAAAGCACCAACATTCTCCAAGTAAGAACATTACCATATGTTGAAAAGCATATGGTTTTCAGAAGTAGATCTGGGTTCAAAACCGGGCTTTGATTCTTGGGTGACCAAGCTTGTGACCTAGGTCAATTTACTCTTTTAATCATCAAATGAGGAATAATAACATATATCTCATAGGGTTGTTTTGAAGGTTAAAGAGAAGGCAGGCGTGGTCACACATAGCATAGTGGGCATTGCCTGTTGTAAACAGCAGTCATCAATACACCCTGGGTACCCATTCTGCTGCCAAATTATGCCTCCTGGCTTCTGGAAGCCATTCTCTTTCCAGAGATCTAAACCATAAAACTTTCCTAAAATAGTTATTGAAAATAATAGTCCAATGAATTCTTTATGATTGCTTACATTAAGTGGTATGGCAGACATTTCCAGTATAAGAAGCACTCTTTCCCATGGTTCTGTGGTTGAGATAACCCTAGTCACTCCATTCATCTATCACAGGGGTGGTCCTGGTGGTCATAAACCCCAATCAAAGTATTTCTTCCTTTAGCCAAAGAGATTGGTTAAGAAATGGGCATGGGATCTCAGTCAGGACAATTCTTCCCTAGCTTTTCACCATAATAGTGAAGCTATCTCTTTCCACTGGTCTCAATAAATTGACAGGATATGAGTCAGGATTTGTCTTCAGCTATCTCATGTACCATAAGAAGAACTGGCCGAAGAAGGAAAAAAGGAAAGAGAGAGAAAGAGAATCTTATAGTATCAGTTGAATCCCTGAAAACAGATATCCTGGAAGCCATCTTTTTGTTTCTTCACTGTATTCTTACACTGTTTGAGATGGGTTTCTGTTGTTTGCAATAAGAAGAATTCTGAAAATACACAGTTTGGCTTCCAGAAGAAGTTACTTTGACCAAATAGATTAAAAATATCAATCAGCCCTTTTACACATCTATAATTTTCTAAAGACAATTTTATGTTGGAAAAGATATATACAAAAATATTTGATATTTTCCAATTTTTAGGTCCTTAGTATTAATAGCTAGACAAGTTTATAGAGTGAGATCAGACTTTCTTGCATTAAAGGAAGTATATTAATATTGAAGCTAAGTGACTAATTCTCATATGCAAATGCACCTCAGAAGCTGAAGAGGCCACTTGGATTAAGAATGCCAAGAAAAGTCAACATTATCACCAAAAACAAAACCATAGACATGCTGAGAATACTCAAAGGTGTTAATCAGGGCAAGTGCTTGACTAAGCTGCTGGATACAAGCCCCTGACAGCTCCTCTAGAATCCCTGAAGTATCTGCAGTGTGGTACTCTACACCTCACCACTCTCCAGTGACAAGGGATTTAGTACAATTGAGGTGGGGAAAAAAAGTAAAATTGACAACAACAACAAAAGTAATAGAGAAAAATGACTGGTTACAATGATACAGAAGACTAAAAATTTGTTACCCCAAAGTCACAAAATACAAGAACTCAGTCTTCTTGGAGACTCACCAGCACCTACAGCCTGTTAATAAATCGTCCAGTGTTTGTTTAATCCTCTCTTCAACAGATAATGAGTTCCCATGAAGTGCTTGTTACTGGCCTAAATCCTGGGGATACAGCATTGTACAAATGCAAATCAAAACTACAATGAGGTACCACCTCACACCGGTCAGAATCACCATCATTAAAAAGTCTACAAATACCAGATGCTGGAGACATTGTGGAGAAAAGGGAACCCTCCTACACTATTGGTGAGAATGTAAATTGGTGCAGCCACTATGGAAAACAGTATGAAGGTTCCTTTAAAAACTAAAAATAAAGTTGCCCAGCAATTCCACTCCTGGGCATGTATTCAGACAAAACTGTAATTCAAAAAGATACATGCACCCCTATGTTCATAGCAGCACTATTCACAATAGCCAACACATGGAAACAATCTAAATGTTTCCACTGACAGATGAACGGACACAGAAGACATATACATATATACAATGGAATATTACTCAGCCATAAAAAAGAATGAAATAATGCCATATGCAGCAACATCGATGGACCTAGATATTATGATACTAAGTGAAGTAAGTCAGAAAGACAAATACCATATGATATCACTTATATGTGGAATCTAAAATATGACACAAATGAACTTCCCTAAAAAACAGAAACAGACTCAGAGACATAGAGAACAGACATGTGGTTGCCAAGGGGGAGAGGAAAAGGTGGGGGAGGGATGGATTGGGAGTTTGGGATTAGTAGATGCAAACTATTACCTATAGAATGGATAAATAACAAGTTCCTACTGTATAATACAGGGAACTATATTCAATATCCTGTAATAAATCATAATGGAAAAGATAAAAAAGTGGTCCGCTAATACAGAGAAGCAACACAAATAAGGTATGTGATAGGATTTCTTGGACATTTCTGTTTCTTAGAGTGCCATTGCCTACTTTCTGCAAATTGTGTTTGAATTGCAAGCAAGTCTTCTAGGGGCTGTTAGTGTCCCCACGTAGTAGTAGACAGGACATGCTTAAGTCCTACACGTGGTAGACCCACTGGATTTCTATGCTCACAGGACATTGAGATCCCTCCCTATATGCAAATGAGGCAGCAAGAAATGGCCACACGCATATTGCACGTGTCTCCTCTGCTCACACACGTTCCATCATTCCATTGGATTTCACTGCAAAAATACACTCGCAAAGGTTGAGGACGGCAAGGCAGCAACAGCAGAGCACTAAACGAAGCATGGGGTGATGTCACAGGTTCCATACCCGTGAGCCCAGTCCTGTTTAGATCCTACATTTCATTAAGGGGCCCTCTTTCTTTCAAAATTCAAGATGAAACTTCCTGGATTCTCATGTAAAGGGTGAGATTCACAGTATTTCCCAAACAGTTTTTCCCTACTTTGCTCTATTCTCTCCTTCTTTCATTTTTGCTTCCCTCACTCTTGGGTTTGCCTTGGAAACTTCCAAATCTTTTCAGTATTTCCTTAAATTGTATAGTGCTATCCCCATTCCTACATCCCACCCCAAATTTTGCCCAGCCAGAACCCAATCACTGGTGGAGGGTGTACCTTCCGATCCATATCACTCATCAAATGTACCTGCAATTATGTTTCCCCATTAACTTAATTATCTACCTAAGAGGGATTTGGCTGTCATTTGTCAGTTTTCTTCAGTTTATTACCTCGTTATTTCTATGCAAACATATTTTCCTCTTTTAAACATTTTTGAAAATGTGATTACAACTTAAAATCAATATGCACATGTAATGTAACAGTGTTTCAGGTATGTTAAAATTTGAGCGGGGGTGGGGGGGGGTGGGGGTGGGGGCGGAATGTGTAATAAAACCCAACATCTATTTGGAAACATTTTGTGGCCTTTTAAAGAACTAATTAAAAGAGAACACATGGCATCTGCCCAGTGCTCCTGAATAGTAGTTCATACATAGCTTTATGACAATACTCATTACTCAGAATTACAAGTATTTACACTATGTCTGTTTCTTCTACTATACTGTGAGTATTCTGAGGACACAGACTGTGTCATATGCGGATGGGCACCCCCATCACCACCTGCAGAGCTAATTTTAGGCTCCTAATAGAAGGTATTCAGCGCTGATATCCTGAAAGAATGAAGGGCTGTTTTTTATTCCTGGGGTTACAATTTTAATTAAGTTTTCAAAAATACATTTTAATGTTTACAAGGCATTCTTCATAAACTGCTCTAATGTTTTTGGTTGATATATGTGGAAAACCACATTTAGGAATCTATATGAGTTAGTAATACACAGACACAATATCTTAAGCATTTTAGGTTTTGTTTGTACATACACCTTTATTCTGTCGAATCTCTGAATATAATTTTTTCCAACACCAACATTAGACAAGAGGTCAATGCCTTGTATAGTGACATTACTCTCCCAGTGTTACCCTATGCCTTTTTCTGGGCACTGCTCAGTGCACATGTATCCCTATCTGCAACAATATTTTCTCATAACTTCCAAGGTCACTGCCAGGGCACCAGGACAAAAAAAACTAAGTTGACACAGAAGAAACCTATCTACCACTACCCACCCCCTCATATTTTTATGGAATTTTAGAACCCTTGAATTGGGAGCAGACTTGAAGATCACCTAGTCTGACTTCTTTCTTAATGCAAGAATCTAGTGTATATCACCTCTGACAAGTTTATAAGAATTTGTCTTTGAGTTCCAGGCTCTGAATCAAGATTCAGAAGTGTGTGCCCTGGAGTGGGAAAGAATGTGTTTCTGTTTTATACTCAGAACGCTTCTTCAAGGGTGGCATTTCTCAGTCATCACCATAAGCTACATGTCTTTTGATTTCATAAGACCTCAGCTTTCAGAATATATTACTTTTTAAATCATATTTTTCTTTTAAGAATTCAGAGAACTTTCTTTTTTTGGAATTACTTGACTCTAAACGGCAATAGTTATAACTCTGAATACAACTATGAATTTCTTTTATTTATAAATATGCACCTATACCTAAGGCCAGGTTATGTGAGATGAAAATCCCCATTTACTTATTGTTTAACAAGTATTTGAGGACCTACTAGGTACTAGGTGCTTTTTCTAGGCCTTGGGAATAAAGGGATGGTCTCAGAGCTATGGCTCCTGCCTTCAGAAAGCTTATGGTTTTGAGAGTAGAAAGGTAATTTTAAACAACTAACCCTGATGGACTTGCAGGAGTTTTCCACTGTGAGGAAAGTTGTAGGAGAATATGTTAGAAATGCCTACCTGGTTAGTTTTCCTGCACAATAAATATTTAAACTGATACCTGGATAAGTAGGAATTATCAAGATGAAGAGAGCAGGGAACCCATATTTGATGGCCCAATGACCAGAGATATCATGGCAGATAATTTAAAGGAACTAAAAAAAAAAATCAATATGGCTGGTGTATGATTACAGAGGGGCATCCAATGAGATTGGAGAGATGGGCATGGGCCAGACAATGGATGGCCTTGTCAATTCAGTGAGGTGTTTGCCCCCTAGTGCTCAGGGAAATGGGAGCTACTGAGGGTTGTAAGCAAGGAGACCACAGATGACTGGCTGCGTGGAACAATGCATGGAGGCCGTGGTGGGCTTGAGCCTGCTCACACTGGCGCAAGAATGCCAGTTGTTAAATATTCAGGAATTTTGTTAACTGGTGGTTAAACTGTGGGTAGTTTGACATAGAGCACGGTGGGAAAATTTACATGTTGGAATTGGCAAACACCACAAGTGAGGGTTTTGGGTTTTGTTGTTCTTTTTGGAAAGCTGGTTTACCAGCGCTCCACTGGATAGTCCTAAGCAAGACCGGAGACAAGAGGAAGCGTGATGGCCTGGACCAGGGTGGTAGGAGTAGGAATGGAAATACGTGGTTACCTTTGAGAAATATTTAGGTATGGTCTGTCCTTGTGGAAGTAGATACGGAGGTAAGAGAAAGGCATAGCAGGCACCAGGCTCATTTCCAATGCGTCAGTGGACTTCTAACTTGACACCCTTTAAGTAGTTCCAGTTTGAAAGCAAAGGTCAAACTCTTCGGACATTCCATTCTACATTCAGTCGTGCCATTTGTTTCTTAAGAAAATGTGTATTTAAAAATCTTACATAGGTTCTTCTGAACAAATTAATAACACTGTACTTCAATTTCGATCGTACTATCAGAAACATAAAGCAAAAGCCTTTTTCTCTCCAGAGGCTTGCTTTGCTCATCTGGCATTTATTGCTGATGTTCTGCAAGCCCTCTCAAAGACGTGAATGCCAAATGTGGAAAGCAACTTGGACATTAAACTCTATGTCCTCATGTGATGCTGCGAAGATGACTTTTCCCCAGGGTAATGCTGAAGCAGATGTTACAATTCTGTGAAAGTTTTATTTGTAATTGTATGAGATTAGCCCACAAAAAAATCCATATGGTATTTTCTCTTTGGTTTTCAGCAAGAGTTATATATATTATGGAGAGGTAAGAAGCAGAAGAGAAAATATTATTTATTTGGGCCAATTCAGTTGCTAAGCAGACTTATTATTTATGTCCTGGTTCGAAAGTAGCACATTTCGAATGTGTATCAGAATTTTTTTTTTTCTTGTTGTGTCAGATTACAGGGGTTGAATTGCTTCACCAATAGTTACCGTTTCTGTGACTGAAAAGCCATATCCTGTCATTTTTACACTCCAAAGATGATTCTGTTTACATAGAGAAAA
Organism: Physeter macrocephalus; assembly: GCF_002837175.3. Taxonomy (NCBI): domain Eukaryota; kingdom Metazoa; phylum Chordata; class Mammalia; order Artiodactyla; family Physeteridae; genus Physeter; species Physeter macrocephalus. The sequence continues at coordinate 30,133,642 of NC_041228.1, read as the reverse complement.
GTGTCAGGAATGAAGCTTTCTGACAGCAGGGTGAAACTCTCTCACATTGAAAGAATTCTCACCAGAGGTGTTTGTAATCTCCCTGCAATTTTTCCTTCCTCCTAAAACCTGTTTGAAGATAAAGCTGAGTGTAACCTGTGCCCTGTCAACTTCCTGCAGGGTGTTAACTCAAAAACCTCCAGGTCACAGAATACATCATGTAACTAGTTCCTGGTGATCCGGAATGAGTTCCAGATCACTTTCCATGGGACTGATCGTCTATCGCCCAGGCCACTGTAGCTTTTCCTTAAATCTTCTGAAGGAGATATCTAGCTTCATGATTAAAGAATCTTGAAACAACGCACAGTGTGATTCCTTGTCAGCAAATTCACCTCACCTCCCCCAAACTAGGAAGATATGAAGTGGCTTATGAGAATTTAATAGCTTTCAAAAAAAGAGTATGAGAACACTCTTGATATCCAGGGCATGGTTTTTTTTTTTTTTTTGCAGTACGTGGGCCTCTCACCGTTGTGGCCTCTCCCGTTACGGAGCACAGGCTCCGGACGCGCAGGCTCAGCGGCCATGGCTCACGGGCCCAGCCGCTCCGCGGCATGTGGGATCCTCCCGGACCGGGGCACGAACCCGTGTCCCCCGCATCGGCAGGCGGACTCTCAACCACTGCGCCACCAGGGAAGCCCCAGGGCATGTTTTTATTGTTGTTATGGTCATTATTTTACTTTTAAGATATAAAGATAAGTCCAAATCATTAAATCTTCTTGTAGTTCAATAATTAAAAAAAAAAAAATCCTCTCGTCACACATTATACTGGGATGTTGGGGTTACGGTGGTGAACACAACACATTCATTTCTTGCATTCTAAGAATCAATAATTGACTGAATGAATAGATGAATGAAGGCAGGAGGCTGAATCAATTTTTCACTGAAGATTTCTTCCAGCTTTTAAAACCTTTTTTTTGAAATAATTTTAGTCTTAATAAGAGTTGCAAAGATGGTCCAGAGAGTTCTTATTCCCTTAAGGTTAACATCTTACATCTTGCCTGGTAAGACAACCAAAACTAGGATATTAACGTTGGTACAACACTAGTTACCGAGCTATAGATTTTATTCGTATTTCCCCATTTTCCCCTAATGTCTGCTTGCTGTTCCATGTCTAAGCCTGGATATCACATTGCAGTCAGTTGTCACATCTCCTTAGTCTCCACCCATCTATGACAGTCCCTCCGTCTAGCCTTCTCTTTCATGACCTTGATACTTTTGAAGAGTCTTGGTCACATATTTTGTAATATATCCCTAAGTTTGGGTCTGTCCATGTTTTCTCATGATTAGACTGTAGTTATGGATTTGGGGGAAGAAAACATAGAGATGTGTTCTCATCGTCATCTGGGAAGGTTCATGTTATCAATGTTTTATTATGAGTGATGTTAACCTTGATCACTTGGTCAAGGTGGTCAAGGATTTGCTACTGGAAAGTAACTAATTTTCCCTTCACAAACTCTAATCTTTAAAGTCCAATCACTAAGTCCAAACCACACCCAAGGGAAGGGGGAATTAGTTTCACCTCCTAGAGAGGAGCATCAAAGAATTTGTGGCCGGGGTTTCCCTGGTGGCGCAGTGGTTAAGAATCTGCCTGCCAATGCAGGGGACACAGGTTCAAGTTATTTTACTTTTAAGATATAAAGATAAGTCCAAATCATTAAATCTTCTTGTAGTTCAATAATTAAAAAAAAAAAAATCCTCTCGTCACACATTATACTGGGATGTTGGGGTTACGGTGGTGAACACAACACATTCATTTCTTGCATTCTAAGAATCAATAATTGACTGAATGAATAGATGAATGAAGGCAGGAGGCTGAATCAATTTTTCACTGAAGATTTCTTCCAGCTTTTAAAACCTTTTTTTTGAAATAATTTTAGTCTTAATAAGAGTTGCAAAGATGGTCCAGAGAGTTCTTATTCCCTTAAGGTTAACATCTTACATCTTGCCTGGTAAGACAACCAAAACTAGGATATTAACGTTGGTACAACACTAGTTACCGAGCTATAGATTTTATTCGTATTTCCCCATTTTCCCCTAATGTCTGCTTGCTGTTCCATGTCTAAGCCTGGATATCACATTGCAGTCAGTTGTCACATCTCCTTAGTCTCCACCCATCTATGACAGTCCCTCCGTCTAGCCTTCTCTTTCATGACCTTGATACTTTTGAAGAGTCTTGGTCACATATTTTGTAATATATCCCTAAGTTTGGGTCTGTCCATGTTTTCTCATGATTAGACTGTAGTTATGGATTTGGGGGAAGAAAACATAGAGATGTGTTCTCATCGTCATCTGGGAAGGTTCATGTTATCAATGTTTTATTATGAGTGATGTTAACCTTGATCACTTGGTCAAGGTGGTCAAGGATTTGCTACTGGAAAGTAACTAATTTTCCCTTCACAAACTCTAATCTTTAAAGTCCAATCACTAAGTCCAAACCACACTCAAGGGAAGGGGGAATTAGTTTCACCTCCTAGAGAGGAGCATCAAAGAATTTGTGGCCGGGGTTTCCCTGGTGGCGCAGTGGTTAAGAATCTGCCTGCCAATGCAGGGGACACAGGTTCAAGTCCTGAGCCGGGAAGATCCCACATGCCGCGGAGCAATTAAGCCTGTGTGCCACAACTACTGAGCCTGCGCTCTAGAACCCACGAACCACAACTACTGAGCCTGCTTGCCACAACTACTGAGGCCTGTGATCCTAGAGCCTGTGCTCCGCAAAAAGAGAAGCCACCGCGATGAGAAGCCCGCGCATTGCAACGAAGAGTAGTCCCTGCTCGCCACAACTAGAGAAAGTCCGCGTGCGGCAACGAAGACCCAACACAGCCAAAAATAAATAAATAAATGTATTTTACAAAAAAAAAGAATTTGTGGCCGTATGTTAAAACTACCACCGTAATCAATAATTATGTTGAGGGAGGTACTTTGAGGCTATGCAGATTTCCTGTTTCTGTTTAATTTAGCCTTCATCCCTGAATCTTGCTTGCAGAAGTTTACTGTGGTCTTCTTACTGTGATCTAGTAGTGATCTCCTGCTTCCCTCATTCATTCAACATTTATTAATTAGAGTTCCTCTGTGAGAAAGAGGTCTCCCTGCTCCCCAGTTCATTTGTTTGTTTGTTTGTTTCATCATATATTTGTATCAGTATGGACTCATGGATATGTATTTCATTCTTTGGGCTATAAAACAATCTTACTGTTTTCTTGTTGTTCAAATTGTTTAAGCTTTCGCCACTTCATTTTCGGTTGAATACTCTACTGTTTGCCACTGAGAGTCGGCACTGTTATTTTTTTCTCTTTACGACATAGTGGAATTTCCTTCTGTGAGAGGCAACTTTGCATGAAATGTGTGAGGCTTAGAAAGAAACCTGGAGAAAAGAAATTGTCCTCACTAACTTTGAGAATGACTCACACATATATTTACAAAAATCAGCTGCATTTGGTGAGTGGAAGCAGTAGCCCTAGCATGGAAGAATAATGAAAACATACATTATCTTGGGTTTGTTAATGTATGATTACGAGTAATCATGCATTTCTTTAAGTGAGATACCATGCCTTGAAGACACCTGTCAATTCTTGAAAGTTTTGTCTGAGCCTAGTAAAATGTCATGTAGGAAAACCTAGCTAATCATTACTCACTGAACTTCATCTCATTTGAAGTTCATTTTGGCACAGGGAAAATCAGAAATGCACGTGTTTGTTGAATAAATGAAGACATAATTCCTCCACTGAAGAATTATAATATCTGCCAGTGAGATAAGATGAAAAACCTTGAAGCAATTAATTCAGAGCACAATATTATATACAGGTAAATTTACATTTCATGAAATAGATGTAAGGGATGCTCCTAATTAGAGACTTTACTATTTGCTTTTTGTTGTTGTGATTAAGCTTTAGGGGTTTTAATTGTGGTTTACATTGAAAACTGAAATGGTTATGAGATACAGTTTAGGCTAATTACTCTGTCTATTATAAGAAGGCAGACTATGTTGAAAGTCATAATCATTTTTTCTTGTCACCTGGCACCTTAATTTACAATTGTTGTGAATTTAGATTTCTAACTTCAATATATTCTGATATAATATACTGCATTTAAGGGATCCCTGAATGACTTCTTGATGTAAGAATATTGTTGGTAAATGTTGAGTCAAGATCAAAGCGTTTCAAAGGAAGACTGTTAAGATTCTGCAGTGTATTTCCTCACTCTAACTTGGCCTTATCTATCACAGCATGTAGAATGGACGATTATTATTCCATAGGGGCTCTCTCCAGTGTCCAGATTCAGGAATAACTCACTTCAGTGTGCAAACACAAAGCCTCACGAAGATGTGTGTCCTTATAGTTGCTAAGCTCCCTCGCTCACTCTGCACAGCAACCATACATCCTTTGTAATAGGTTCAGGGTCGGCCAAGATACACAGACATAGATACCACGTCCCTGTGGGGTCACTCAGGAATACTCAACATGGCAAATTTAAATTTGAGAATACCAAATATGTAGTTTTCCTTCAGGCAATATTTGGAAAAATAATATTTTTCAATGTCAAATATAATTTTATTATCAGATCACCAGGCTTTTTTTGGTCTCTATGTTTTGGTATCTTGATATTCCAATAGTCAGGGTTCTGTACTTCAGGAGCGTTTGACTTTGAATGGAGAATTACCAGCCCTTCTTCAGTGTGACAGTAAGATGTCTGTTGAGATGTAGGAACTTCAGCAGAACCAGCTTTAAAAAAAAAAGGTTCAGGCAGCTGTCTCTACGTCCATGGGTATGTTTGATGGAATCAAGCTTGTGGAGAAGAAGGAAGAATGTATGGGAGTTTCCTTACCAGGACCTTTGAGAATGCACTTCCCCCACATCTAACAGTATATATTAGAGTGTAATATAATATGGTATAATTAATTTTATCAACTGTAACATCTGGGCCAAAAATGATTGTATTTTAGAACAGAGCATCATAAAGATAAGCATCAGAATTGCAGAAACTGTAGGTAAGATTAATTAAAAAAATGATAGGAGGAAACTGCTTTCTAGAAGTTATTGTTGGGAGGGGCTAAAATCACTTACATAAAATTATGCCTTGGTGAGTGGTTTTTCTCTTGCTTTACATACAGATTTAATCTCCCTCACGCTCAGTCAAAATGTAACACTTGGGCTTCCCTGGTGGCGCAGTGGTTGAGAGTCCGCCTGCCGATGCAGCGGACGCGGGTTCGTGCCCCGGTCCGGGAGGATCCCACATGCCGCGGAGCGGCTGGGCCCGTGAGCCACGGCCGTGGAGCCTGCGCGTCGGAGCCTGTGCTCCGCAACGGGAGAGGACATGACAGTGAGAGGCCCGCGTACCGCAAAAAAAAAAGTAACACTTTAAGTGTTGTTATTGGTGGATTATTTCACTATTATTCATCTCCTCACCTCCCTGACAATACCTACTTTTTAATTTATATATATGCGAATACACACACACACACACACACATATATAAACATACACATATATAAACATTTACATAAATTCTTAAGTTTAGTTATTAGACCATCATCATCATCGTCATGATATCATCACCATCACATTATTACTGGCTATTCTTATCCAGAATAGTAATGGGAAGAAAATAAATGAAATGATATTTACTTCATAAATGAAAGGATTTTTTTTAACTCCCAGCCTTATATATAAGATGATAGACCTTTTGGAGAAGGGAAATTAGAAGATGTTCCTTATTTCTTAACTTTTAAAATCCTTTTTCATGTCCATTGCAATATGAGAAATATTTTCTGGCCCTGGTGGTCATGAAAAAGATCTCCTCAAAACAGAAAAACCAAAACTAATATAAACAGAAAATTCTACCACTAACAGTGAGAGAATTACTATTAACAGCTCTTTTTTCTTTAGTACAAATGCTGGTTTGGGAGGTCTGGCTTCTAAGAAGTCTGCTTATCTAATGAAGTAGCTCTACATAAATTGAAACTTAACATTACCCAGAAATTTGGCTAAGTTTCATAACTGACACACATCTTATTACTCTTAGATGAAATTTTAAGGAAGCAGACATTTGCCTGTTTCTGATCATGTAGCCTCAAGTCTGCATAGTCACATTTAGATAGAGAAGTTTAAATTACAAATCTTATTTAAAATGTGAGTGCCACTCTGATAAGAAGCTCATAAATAAGAGCATGAAATACATTTAAAGATTATGAGCCTTACAAAATAGATTCAGGAACATATCTTTACATAGTGAGTTATATATGGAAAGGTTCTCTTGATAATAAGAATCATTACTACATTCAAAAATCAATATTCTTTCTCTTGTGGTAGTAAAATAAACGGGAACCCACAATTTAACATTGCTAGTCATAGAACCCCTTATTATTCCATCCCCAAAATTCTGTTACAACATTATTTAGTTGGTATTTTAGAAGTTTAAAAATAGAATCATATTTTAGAAAATTAAATATCTGTGACAATGGAAAAATAAGAATAATATGTGTATCAAGTTTTATTTTTAAAGTCTGATGATACTTTGTATTTTTCCATCAAATTTAATATCGATACATGTCATTTAATTCTAGTGTCCTCCTTCCAAAAAAAATCAGTTAAAAAAAAAAAGTACCCTTTTCAAGGACAGCTAAAAGTACATAAAAAAGGATAATAAAGGCTTAAAAATACATTTCAGTTTGTAAATAGCTCGTGGTTAACATAATGGATTATGGCATTGTGTGTTAATGAAATACACAGTTAATATATGTGAAACAGTCAATTAAAAAGTAAAACATAGACTAATAAAAATGCTTATTTTAACTCCACCCTTCAGAATGGACCATGTATCTTAACCAAAGTGAGTGCTTGTCTAAAGCATTTCATGGGCTCCCTAAGCCTTTTTTTTACTACCTGCTACTATCATTATATCCAGACCCATAACAACCATATATAGCATCACCCAGCTTTCTAATTTCCCTTACTTCTTCCAGTTTTCTTTTCCTTCGGTCATATCTTGCACACTTAGTCCAGACTAATTTCAATTTTGTTCTCATCATTTTCTTACTCACAGATCTTCAATGGTTCCCCACCACCACTTTTTTTTTTAAAGGAGTAGTGTCCAAACTATTATTAGCTCTTAAAAGCTTTACATATCCAAACAAATCATGACCTTTGAAACTGAATCTGACATTACTCTTTTTTTACGTATTTCTTCAGCTAGTGTATCTTGTTTGCTGTCTCTTAAAGGAGAAATACTTATTGTTGATTTTACAACATTTTTCTCAGTTACACCTTTATTAGAATTTCTGTCCGTCTTCTCAATTTGTATTACCTTGCATTCCAGTTACCCTTCCAACCACCTTTGTTTCCAGGTCCCATTCAACTCCCACCTCCTTTCTGATAATTTCAAACTACACTAACCTCTAATCCCAAGCAATTATCACATTATATCAATCTCTTGCACTTAATCTCATGATACTTCTTGGCATATCTTATGCCTTTTTAATGTGCTATAGTTTAGTTCTTGGACTGTTATTTAACTATCTATGTTTTCAGAGTCCGTTAGGGCTGACATTGTGTACTTTAACCTTCAGAATACTATGAATAGAAAAGGCATTGATTTTAGAATAGACAATTCTAAGATTAAACCTTGACACCACTATTACTAGCTGTGCCAGGGCCATTATATAACCTTTCCAGGCTCAGTTCGCCCATCTCTAAGAATGAGTGAGACAACTAATTTACAGGATTGTAGTGACAATAGTCATACTCAGGTAAAGCACTTAGTACCCAATAAATGTTCTTCCCCCCTTGTACCATGCGCAATATCCTTACTCAGTAATTATTTATTAAATGCATTGAAGAGGCATTCACATATCTGCTTGACTCTTCCTTTAATTAGTAACTGAAGGATGTATCAAAATCCAAGTCCAAGAGGGAAGAGATATGGGGACATATGTATATGTATAACTGATTCACTTTGTTATAAAGCAGAAACTAACACACCATTGTAAAGCAATTATACTCCAATAAAGATGTTTAAAAAAAAAAATCCAAGTCCAAAAGATTTGAGAGCTACATGGCTCTCTGTGGAAAATTCTTTGTGGATGGTATCCCTGAAGCATTTTACCAGCATCAGCTATATTCTCAGCTCAATTTCACATAAATAGGATGAGGTTACCAAAAACAAAATTCTGGAACAAGCCAGTCATCCGGATGTTAGCAAAGCTGGCTCAGAGTCAGCTCTGTTGAGGTAGGTAGTCACACGCAGGAGACAGATGACAGCATGAATCCAAGCCGAGAGCTCCTATAATTCTACATGAGATTGGCTATGCAGAGAAGTCAGAGAAGCATTGTATTTAACATACAAGGAGAAAACTGCAAACAGGGAACCGCAGGTGAGAGATTTGGAAGGTAAGAGCACTGAAGATGGAAGAATTCATATTCAGATATTTAGACCTGTCCAGTCCCAAACAATGAGGAGGAGCCCAAATCACATTAGACTGTTAACAACAGCAACAAAAACTGCATGGATGTGATAATAATAATGATTAATATAGAAAGTTATAGAGAAAATTGGAGGACTTGCATTGATCTTTAAAATCACAATTACACATGTGAAAGTACTATAATAAATGTAACATGTTCAGGAAAATATATGTGGTCCTTACCACATATATATATGTATATATATATACACATATATATACATACATATACATATATGTGTATATGTATATATATATATGTATAACCTAAGGAACATTTAAGTTATTAATTTGTAATGACGCTCATGTATATCAATTTGTACTCAATACTTAATTTGTCCAGCAAATGATTAAAAGGATGTGAGAATTCTGTATGGATACAGATATAAGTAATATTAAAAAATCTGGTTTGGCCACAGAGAATTCATGTCACAGAATATAATCCACCACTTAAAAAGAGAAAAAAAGAAGGAAAAGGATGTGAATTGTCAGGGAGCTTATGTCAAAGTGTCATTTCTCTTTCCTTTAAAAAATACTAAATTTTTCCTAACATGTTTTCAAAATATTGATATACCAGGACTGACTACTCTTCAGAATGCTTGGGAAATACTTCAAAAGGTGTTAATCATTACTCTTGATAGATGGCATTACATTACTATTGGTGAATAATGTACTTAATTTATTTAAATCTGTAATTCTTTTAAAGAATTGAGAAAGCAAGAATATATTTTTGCTTTCAGAGACTTTGATGAAGTGAAATGCTTAGTGTTCAACATTCTTGTTACATTTTTGTAATTTTTTTTTTTTTTTGCGGTACGCGGGCCTCTCACTGTTGTGGCCTCTCCCGTTGCGGAGCACAGGCTCCGGACGCGCAGGCTCAGCGGCCATGGCTCACGGGCCCAGCCGCGGATCCCGGACCGGGGCACGAACCCGTGTCCCCTGCATCGGCAGGCGGACTCTCAACCACTGCGCCACCAGGGAAGCCCTTTTTTTTTTTCCCTCATTTTTTTAAACCACTTTTCTTCTCTGGTACTTAAGAACATTCAGCTGGGTGCACATGATCAGCCAGTGATTCCTACTCCACTACCCAAGCAAGAATAAACTATATAAACATTTGTTTCTCTTTTTTCCTAATATGTTTAAATAATGATTTTCAAACTTCAATTTAGAATCAAAAGCCCATGGTAAATCAGCTGAATGGCTTGGCCAACTCTCTGAGCAAGAATCAGTTAAATCAGTTTTATGTAGTGCTGAAGACACAACTGACTGAAAACTGAGTGATTCTTATTTTCTACTGGCTGTCTAGACCTCACCCGAGATGCAGACATAGAGATGTCCACAGGAGTCTCACCTTGACTTTCACCATTTGCTATTGCAGTAGTGCCGCAGGGGAGTAGCTGAGGCTCAATCACACTGACCCATAAAATAGAGGCAATTACGTTTGCACATTTTATATACACTTTAATCTGGCCTTCCCTACTGTTATCACTAGATTGGGGTAGAGAGATAGCCCATCAATTCTCTTCAGAAAGAACTCTTACGGGTACGTGTGTTTTGCTTTTTGTTTTTTTGCTTTATCCGTAACTGCAATTTAGAGGACATAATTTATAATGTCAATCTAATTGTCTTAAACTCTATCATAGTGAGTGGAAAGTCGACAGGAAGAAGGAAGGTCAAACCTTCTGTTAAGACAAGCCTTTGCCTGAGGAAAGTTTGTTGGACAGGAAGTTTTATTTAAATTGACTGGGGATCACTCTAGATTGAGGTTTATTGTCATCACTGTGCTACTTTAGTTGCTTCTAGTTTTTTCTTAAGAAAAAATAGTATTCTATAATGTGCCCTGGGACATTTGATTACACACATGAACTAATAAATTCCAAAATAACGAAGTGTCTTTAACTAAGGTGGTCTATAAACCAGGATAACAATGAAAGAGATGGCTATTCTCCCCAGAGGCCCAAGCCACACATGGGAAAGCAATGGATCCTTAAATTTTATTTTTCTGAAAATGTTTTCTTATCCTAAAAATAGATATATTTATATAGACACACATACAAGTATAAGTGTATATTTATACACACATATACCAACACACTTCATTAGAGAACATGAGGTCAGTTTCTGTTTGTACCCTTAAGATATTTAAATACACTTTGTTCATTTCATTAAAGTAAAGCCTTAATTATTCAACCCTCTTATTCTTGGATCTTTAAACCTTTCAGAAAAGCCAGGAATCAAGATGGAAGGAGTCAAAGACTTCAGTGAAGAGTTAGAGAAATTCTTAAGAGCTGAGTGAAAGATGTAAGATGGGCTAAGAGATGATCCTACTGTCCAGAAGAAAGGATCAGCATGTGGTCAGAGCTAAACCTCACTGGTGCTAAGTCAAAGATGTTTAGAAAAGTCATTTTGAAAAGCAAAAGAAAGCAGCTGCTCCAGCAATGTGTGTTGGGTGGCAGAAGCAGTGGATGGCAGATGCTGTGATGGTGATTAGTAGAAGTCATGCGGGTTGAGTAAAGCTGAGAAAAGTAACATCGGTAAACAGATCTATAGGCAAATGCCTTAACTTCTGTGAATCTCAGTTTCTTCATTAGTAAAATTGGGATAATAAAAGCATCTACCTCACAGGATTATTATATCATTTCCAAAGATATTCATGTAACAAATGAAAAGTATCATATAAATTGAGTTCTTGCTGTTAGCTCTATAACATGAAGTTTCCAAAAATCGTTGTCTCTCCTGATATTCCATGCCTGTCCACCTACCTATGGTTTGTGTTGATTATATTACCTTGTTGGTACATTGGATTGTGTATTCTAATCTTCCTACATGGCATGCCATTTTTCCAGTTCACATCCAATTTTGTGATGGTGTATAGTGTTGTGGATGAATTAGTGGCCATGGAAGCTAAGATTTTTAAGAATGATATATTCTCAGTAGAGAAGTATAGTGAAGTTTAATATAACACAAGTATCAACTAATCAGACCAGATACTGGCTCAATTTGGAAATGAATCAGTTATACACAACTGGAATAGATATACCACTGTGTTCCGAGAAAGACTATGTGATTCCAAGTTCAGCTAATCTGTTGTGGGGAAGTTTCGGGGGTAGATTTCTGTGGATGGTGGAAACTCCACAAGTCCCTGGTGATTATTTAAGGATTTATTAAAGCAATAAAAAGATAAGTAAAATAAAGTATTTAAAAATTGGGCAAATCCTCTTTCTTAATTTAGGTAATGTATTATTAAGTTCCCAAAGGTTAAAAAAAAGAAAGGATGCCTACAAGGGGACAAAACAATGCTTTCATTTTTGAAATCCTGTAAATAATATAAATATTTATAAAAAATTAAGTTGGATATAAATGTAAGCAAGTTAGTTTTCAAAAATCTTGAAAAGTCTGTGTGAGAATGACAGAAGAAATTAAGACATCTCAGAAGGCGGTGAAACACTCAGAAAAACAATGGGTTTTAGGAGATTTGGTCATTGGGTACATTTCTCATTAAACTGCTTCTAGGCAAAGGGGCTTTAGACAAAGTACACTGAAGTAAATAAACCCAGATCTACTTGATTCAAAAAGATTGCCACGTCACACCATAAGAGAAAGATTTTCTGGATTAGTCAGATCTGCTCCAAACCTCGATCACTGGATGACTGAATTGTGAATGTAGCATGATGAATTAAATTAATGATCCTCTCAGAACTTGCATTCCCATATTTGGGACCAACTTCTTGTAATGTAGTTGGTACTTGGGTCATCTTAAGAGACCCAAGTTTCTATTGAGGGTCCCTATTAAATGAGTTCATTAATGGAACATAAAAGGTGGAGAAATGGAACTTGGAACGTATGGTGTTTTGCTGAAGCCATAGAAACTTCAAATATATTAGCCTAGGCAGTCTGATGTTCTAAGAGGGTAGATGCAGATGTTGATGAATGACTAGACAAGCTGTGCTCTGGAACTCTACTGCTTGGATGGAAATATTGCCTAGGGTTAGCTTAAAAATGATGATGACTGAGCTGTATGTAGATTGAGAATTTCTGCAACAAAGTCTGAACAATATATTAGAATATCATCCAAATATATTACATACTAACTCTAATCCTTCCCAGGGCAAGAATTCATGGAGTAAACCCTTCATTGACTAACGGGACACAACATTACAATGGCTTACGGGCATCAAGAAGTTTGAATTGGGTTAGGCGCATACCCAGAGGAGTTTGTGTATACCCTAGAAGGACAGTTTTTTGTAGACAAAGGATTCTCTAATACAGGTAAACCAAACTGTATTCTTAACTACACAGAATCCAGAGAAGACCAGGGCCAGAGGCTCCTGGGTTTTTTGTTGTTGTTGTTGATATTAGGTCAATTGCAAAATAACAGTTGTGGTGTGAGACCTAATATTTAGCTTCCGAATTGGAAGTCTCCTTGGTAGGCATATATTTGGGCAACAACTAAAGTAAGGGATAGAGTAGACTTGTAATCTCAATTGGCCAGATATGATTCCTTTAGAAGTAGTCTGTCAGAAAGCACAGTAAGTACAGGCAGCCCTCACTTTGCACGGCATTGTGCTGAATGACACCTGCGCTTTCCAAAATAGGCTCATTGTTTTGTATGTTTCCATTGTATGAAGCCAGCAAACAGTTCTGACATGCATGAGTTTCCATTAACATCATGTCAGGCAGTGATGACTACCTGTAGTTACTCCAGGACATAGTGGGTCACAGGTAGGTGACAATATAATTTGTTATTCAAACTGGGATGGGTTTGAAAGTGAAAGTGGGCTCTATTAATTATCACATTGGGACGACAGGCATAACTCAGAACCGTTCCAAGCAAAATATATGGTCACTGTGGTCTTAGGCTTCTAACCAGGTGACACCAAGGATGAATGGGAAAGAAGTGGTAGACAACACCAGTAGTGCCAAGAGCTCCGTCCAGACACAGGGCATGGTCTTGAGAGGATTATTGACTGTTAGCCTGTTAAATTGCCAATTCCTTGACATATATCAGATTGTGGCTCCAAAGGCAGGGCTTGACCTGCTCTGTATCGAATTGGTAGCTCAACACTCCCAGCATTGGCAAGAGTTTTAGGGTTATTGGAGGTCAAGCCTGAGCTTGACCACTTTCCCCAGTACTGAAGGATGTGGTATTTACCAGTGACAAGTGGTGATGCAAAACGGATTTGCCTTTCTAGTAGCACATGGTACTAATAATAATTCAGCATGCTTGGTATTGAGTAGACAATCAATAAATATGCAGAAAATTAAATACAAGATGCCTTCATACAACTTTCTTGCCAAATGGTCATCTAGACTGGCCTTCTAGACTCTGCTAGGACTCCACAGAATATCACCTGTGACAGAAACATACAGAAAACATACAGAAAACATACAGCTTCATATATACAATTGACTTCATAAGCAGTCAATTTCATTGTTAGCCAACTCTAGCTGTTTAGTATTCTTTCTTAGATAATGTTGTTCTGAAATCTGTCTTTCTATACTTTCTGCCCTTTTCTGTCTTCTGAATTAATAAAGAACAAGTTTATTTCCTTTCTTGGTATTCTCATGTTACCCCTTGGACACTTACTTTACTCCAGGGGAAAAAAAAAAATCCCCATTGCTGCCACCATGCATCAGGTGATTTGTTCTAGCTACTTAGAAGAAAAGTATATTAGAAATATCTTGGGAAGATGCATGAAGTTCTCTTGCTTTGTGTAGAAATTAACAGATAAGTCACACTATTTTTTTTCTCTATGATACAGAGTATTAACATCTTGATTCATGAGCTGTACTTATTGCTGATGATAAATTTTAGTGCCCTGTTCTGTTAGCTATTATCTTTGCTTTTTCTCATTTATCACTTTTTAATCTACTTTGTGAACAGTCAGATCTGTCACTGGAATTTCAAGAAACTACTTAATAAAACTGTTTTCTAAGAAAATATACTGTCTCCGTTATTGTAGAGTCATTTGGTTTAAAAAAGATTTACAATATTCCTGCACCATCCTCCCGCCCTTAATCCACCACTGCTTCAGTGTTGTTAAGCTAAGCTTCAATGGATATATTAATTCTTTTAAATCAGTCATTATTTCCATAGATTATTTTTTTAAAGAGTACATCCTATGTATGCAAACTTGGCATGTATGTTGCCAAGTTTCCAGCAGGGAAATAAAGTTGTTTATATCTGGATAACTGAAAAAAAAGTTTTGTGTGTAAACCACAGACTTCTCACATGATGAGAAAGAAGGTAATGAATAACTTAGGTTTGCTAGGCAATAAATAGTAGAGGTTATTTATAAAGGGCCTCAAGGGTTAAAATGCATTTTTATGGATTTTATCTTATGTGGTTCTAGAAAAACTGTGGAGGTTTTTAAAGAAAGAAAATTCTCAGGGCTATCTGCACTATGAAGATGCTTTACAGAATAGATTCCTGATTTTTGACAAGCAAAGCAATGTGACAAAATAAAGGGAGAAAACAAGTCCAGTGGCCCGGGTAGCCTTAGGAAGGCTCTGTTCAACATACACGAAGGAGGCCACTTCTGCTCAATGGCTGTCTTTGAAATTATCCACTCTTGGTGATTTCTGCTCTTTACAGTTTATTCTCTTATTACAGTTTTGAACCAACAAATTTTCTTGAAGCATTGTTTAGGTGTTCACAGCAGGACTCTTAGCTTAGTGTTTCAGAAGCAGGGTGTAAAAGGACAATTGTTTATAGGTTTAGGTCATTTGAGGATTGGATGTAACTTGTGGACTTGAAAAGAATCAAATCAGGAAAAACTTATTATTCCAGAGGCTGGATTTCTTGTGTAACTGTAAACCTATCCATTTTTAAATTACTCTGTTTTTTAAGATACACATATTTAGCTCTAAGACAATAAAGAACTTGAATTTGCCCCTAGGTCAGCAGTTGGACTCTAATTGCTGACATTAGGTGAATACCAACCAGCTAAATCACAGTGGCTCCAGAATGTTTTAAGGAGCTGTGTCTGCACAGTATATGGCCTCAAGTGCAAAATAGAAGGCTGCTTATACAAACAGAAGTGTGCACGTGACAATTCCTTTTTGTGTTGAGAGCTGCTTATTTTGTGCAGATAATCACCAGGCCACATTCCCACTAAATATATTCTGCTGCCTTAAATTGGGGGTTTAATTGTGAAAATTGATCCTTTGAAGACATGAAACTCTTTGAAGGTTTCTTTCCTGACTGCAAAATTTTATGGGTTTTGTCTATAAATTGAGTTGTGCAGGATGACTGGGCTGATGGATTCTATAGACTGAGGTCCAGTGGTGTCAAATTACCCATCTTCTACCAGAATACCCTCCTTGGCACAAGGACCCATGGGCCATAAGTTGATGGTGACCTTAACTCTCCAGTAAGTCAGGTCTCTGCTTTTGGACATTTTCCCCATTTGGATAGTCTCTCATTGTCAACAATTGGAAAACATGTTTCTGTCAGGATAAAACTGTTACATGGAGATGAAGGCGCTAGTTAACATTAACAAATGATTATGTTTGTTACTTACCCAAAATGCTCTGAGCACTGGGAAGAAATGGCTTTATAGTGTCCAAGGCTTATACTTTCTTGATTCATCATTTCTGAGGGGGAAAAATGACTGCCAAGATTAATATTAGATCCCCAGATCTTTCCACAGTGCCGGATTAAAATTTATTTGACATGTAGGTGCAGAGAACATCTACACAGACAGGAATACTTTGCAAAGTTACCTTTCAGAATCTTATTTGGGAGACTCACTGGATGTTCTCTATGTGTATTTTTATGTATTTCCTTCTCTGCTCTGCTGATTTTGTCCTGTAGGATTGACATGTGATCCTGAAAATGACAGTGCTAACCTGGCTGGGAAAATTTTAAAAAAAGAGCATGTAACTGGAACCAGCACGCAAGGTAGGCGTGAATACTTGTGGTTTGCACTCTAAATCCAAGGTGTTGCTGTTAGCTACTTGTAACTTCGCCTCAAACATTTCCATGAAGAGAAACTTCCTCATTGTCACATACCAAGCTATTCAATCTGCTGTGGTTTGGCCTGGAAGCCCACATCTGTGCCATATTGTGAAGGTAAGTCACACTGTGGTTTTAAAACACTGTCTTTAATATATTTTGCCTGTGAATTGATGCCACTCTTCTGAAGGGAAATTCAGCAGTATCCATTCAAAGACTTAAAAATGCCTACAATTCATGACTCAGCAGTTTGGCTTTCTGGAATTTATCAGAAGAAAAAAAACAGTGTGTTAAGATTTATGCATATAGTTCTTCAAAGTGTTAGGTATAATTTAAAAATTGAAAAGTTTTATGCTGCATAATGAAAAATTGTTCACATAGATTCCATAGTATTGTAAATCAACTATACCTTAATAAAAATAAATACGGAAAAATAAAATGAAATAAATTTCATAGATGAGGATGCTATGCAGCCACTAAAAACTAGTGTGACAGATATGGATATTAGGAAATGTTTATAATTGTTTAAAAATGGAAAAAGTAGTTTTGGAACGTATGATCACTTTGAAACTATATTATGTAAAAGAAAAAAAGAGGTAACTATATAATAATGAGCATTGTCCTATTACATAATGTGTGTATATAATGTTATACATTATCATCATCATACATTTTTATCATCATTAACTCTGGATTTTTTGATCTTCTTTTTTGTACTTTTTGGTATTTTCATAAAAAACTAATAATCACCATGTATTAATAGTATTATAATTAAGTAAACAATAGTTGTTCTATCTTCCCCCCTCATATGGAATTACGAAGGGCAGCAGTGTTTTATGGAGAAGTCTTAGGACTAGACAAGAAATGACTGGGTCTTCAATTAAAAAAACAAAATCCTTTATTACTACAAAAGCAGCGTAGCTAATATGCGCTCTTATCCTGCCTTCTCTCTTCCTGTGTGCACTGAAAATGGCTGCAGTTTGATTCTGAAATCATGGTCCATTCCTTTCCAAACGTTACTGCACAGCAACACTACAATGGCCACCACCCCTTCCTGCTGCAGAGCTTGAAATAAACAATGTCCCTGCATGCACAGCAAACTTAATACTTCAACCAGTGAAGGGGCATACTTTTATGAAGCTATTTCTGTCACACTGAAAGTTGAGGAAGGATTAAAGAAATATTAAATAGGTAGGAAAGAGATTAATGTATGTGGGGATTGGGACGAGGCAAGTTTGACTTTCAGGTTTCTGGTTTGAGCAACTGGTCTATTCGTGGTGCCATTATCCTAAATAAGGGGGAAGGAAGAGGAGCAGAGATGGATAAGGAAGAAAACAAATTGGAGTCTAAACATTTATAGCATGAAAAAAATAGCAATGCCACTTGCCAGTAAATGTTGCCGTGCTGTGATTGTTGCAGTTTGGACACTGAAACAGTTTAATTGAGAGGTCTTTCCTGTAAAAGTTCTTCCATAAACCCCATAGGGAATCCTTGATCATGGCTTCTTGCGACTTCCACTGGACTGCAGGTATCTTTGCATGTTACACTCCAAGTGAGCTGCAACACCACAGCCCGTCACCGGGGCATCTATGGGTTAGCATGCAGGGTGTAGGGACATAGAGATGGATAAGGCACTGCTGTCCACCCACGGGAGCTCTCGATGTAGAAAGTGAGAAACAAATATTATAATGCAATATAGTTAGCATAATAATTGACATATGTACTCCATACTGCCAACTCAGAAGAGGGAATAATTACTCTCTGGAGCTTGAAGCTCTATTTAGGTTTCAAAACCAGGGTGATGCTTGATTTGGATCTTGAAGATTGAGTAGGCATGAAAATTATGAGTTCTTACAAATTATGAGTACTGCAAATTATGAGTGGTGACATGTGGCAATGTAGTCCCATCATTTAGGGTTTTCTTAGTCCAACACAAAGGTCAAATTTGGTTCAGTGAACTGAACCACTGGAAAATGGCATTTTGAATTTTACATATATAGTCTTCTCCCCACATGCCATCTAAGAAACACCAAAAATTTCACAGCTGTGAGAAATGATACAAGTCTTCAATATCAAAGAAACAAGACCCACACAGGCAGTGGATTCTGTTTATGAAGCATAAACTTCAGAACAAGAACTGATAGTGTTTCTCTACCTTATTTTCATTACCACTACCCTGCCAAAGAGCCTTTTCAGACATTTTTTCCTAATTGCCTCTTCTTCTCCCCATGAAATTTCAATACCACAGATATATTTTATCTGTTTATACACAACTACGGACCACTGTAACAACTAAGATTTTCTTTTACCCTGCAAGAGCCAACTTTTGCCCCATTGGGGTTCATATTGCCCCCATTGCCTATGTGTGATTTAGGTGAAAATGTTAGCACAAAAATCTGTCTCTTAGATTGCTTGCAGCCCAACATTATTTTGTTGTTTACATGCCTCAAGCATATAAATTGAAAGACATACATTGACTGCTCTCAAATCCTTTAATGTGACCCCAAATAAACATTCAAAGCAAGAAATCTTGTTCAGATTCTTTATGATATCATTCTCAATTTCTGAAGTGTAGTTCTCCAATGAATATTTTGACTGCCTCTTATTTCTCAGATTTTTCTAACATTACCTCATTTTTGTTTTCACAGTATCATGAGTAATAATTTAAAAGATGGACATAGATCAAAAATCCTTTGAATGGACAGTCCTCCTTTTTTTTGGCCATAATTTCCCCTGGGTAACCTCAACTATACAAAATCAGCATCAAGCAGTTAGTGCAATTTCGAAGAACACACACATACTCACAAACTAAAAAAGAGGCATAATTGTATTTGGCAAACACAGACTATGGCCAAAATTGTTCTGTAAAGTATAATGCTTCAAAAAATAGCATACCCACAACTATGCATCATGGAGGCTCCTTATGAAAGATAGTAAAGATTGACTGGGGGAGGGGGGGAGCCTCCACAGGAAGATAAAAGAGACAGCTTCCAGGTTTGGCAAAGTTAAAGTGGAAGACATTTGGAAAGGAGATGGGTTGAGGACTTCAAGTGAATAGGAAGATGTCCCCTCTTCCCTGGACATATTTAGGATCCGAGGAGCAAAGAGCTTTAGATTCCTTCCCAGTATAACGGCATGCACATGAGGGGCCTCAACAAAATGCAGATGGAGCCAATGAACTCCGAAAGATGGAATGTCCTGGGGACTAAAGAATGAATATCAGAAAAGCATGGAGGACACCCAAGAAAGACTTCCTCAGATTCCACCATCATAGCCTGACTCACACGCACCGGAATTTTACAGCTTCAGGGAAAAGATTTTGCCAGTTTCATACACCAATCGCTGAAGTGATAACATTATTAAAACCATTAATTAAAAAAAAAACTATGAATGAAATATTTTAGATATTTTCCCCAGGAGCAACAGAAATTGCAGTGAAGGGCTGGAGAGGGATGAATCTGTTATCTTGTCCATGGGAGCGTTTACAGGAAAAAAAATTCAGGGGGACGTGGCCGGAGATGGGGTCCATAAACAAAATGTGCCTCAGTGCTATTCTCTCCCCTTGGTTTTCTCCTTCATCTGCAGATCTCTCTACTCAACCCCCTAGATCTGTCCTTCAGCCATCAGGAACCTGCCCTCTTCACTTCTGGATGAGAGAAGAGTTACCATCTCAGACCCACTGACATTGTTGATTTATAAACTTTCTGTTGGTCTGGGCTTAAGGTTCACAAAATGCTGTCTTAAATGGATAGTAGATGTGCCCACATAAAATGTTTCATGGGAAAGTAAGGTTGAGAAACTAGGATGAATAAAGTTAAACATGTTTACCAATACGCTAACAAGCACTTGATTCTTTAAGAGGAGCATATAGTATAGTTTCCTAACATATTGGGAGATGGTTTGAGAAATGTTAAAAGGCAGCATTCTATTTTACCTTCACACTGACTAATAGACACTGTTATTTGTTAATTTTCTTTTGGGGTTAGGGGCAGAAATAACAACTCTTGGTGAGGAAAAAAAAAAAAGCCTCTTTGTAGTTACTTGGGATCTAAGTGGATACTCAATTTATTAAGTTTTAAAAATTTTAAAAACTTAGCTTTCTTTTAGCTTTTCAGTTCAACCTATAGCTCTTGATCTTCTCTCTGTACATCTGTGATTAATACTATGAGAATAAAATCACTTTCACCTGAATCAAAATGCCAATCAATTAACTCAATTTGAACACACCAAATCACCTTAAACCACCAACTACATTTAAAATTTAAATTCCTCTAAATATTTTATCTGCATTTATAAATTTAATCATTTGATTTTAAGTGACTCAAATATATGACAGTGTACACTTATGAGCTTAACTTGCAAAAACTTTCTAAATCCTTACAGCTAATGTTCATATAGTGTTTACTCTATGCCAGATAATGTTCTAAGCTTTTTACAGATATTCATTTAATTAATCCTCACATCAGTCCCATGAGGTAGCTAACTATTCTGATTTCCATTTTACAGTTCAGGAAACAGGTATTGAAGTCTTGAGTAACTTGCTAGAAGTCACACAGATAATAAGTGCCCAAGCTCTTATTAGTTTGATACAGTAAACTGAACAGTAAAATAAAATTCTCTTAGTCATGCCGATACTCTTGACTAACTTAAATTCTCTAATAACCTTCATTAATAATTACAAAACTGATATATGATTCTCTCAAACATACAAATACCTTAAATAACAAACGCAGACCGGAATGTAACATCACCTTTTAATACTAAGGATTAAGTTTGATTTTTAATTCTAAGTGTTCCTAGAGTTTAAACTCAGGACCACAACATAGTTACTTCTCAATCAGAAATCAGAACCTAGAACATGGGGCCTGGGAGTAAAAAGCTTCCAGATGACCCTTCTGGAATCACAGTGGGAATGTTAGGTCATTTATTTTAGTACTGTCCATGGGGCCTTGTGTTGAACTGAAATTGCAACCTACTTCTGAAATTATAACCTACTCTACTGGGGTGTGTGTGTGTGTGTGTGTGTGTGTGTGTGTGTGTGTGTGTGTGTGTGTGTGTGTGTGTGTCTAAGGAATGCTTGGTTGGATTTACAAAGGTTTTTTTTTTTTAACAGTCTCATTGATTTTATTGATTTTTATATTTTCCTTTCAGCAACAATTCTACAGTCCTCCTAATGATAAATTATGATAAGCAGTTTGCAAATAAGGAAGCTGAGGATTTGAGAATTAATTAACTTGCCCCAGGTCCAGTAGGGGATAAACAGTAGAGCTGAGATATAAGCCCAGGTCTTCTACATCTCAATCCAGTACTTGCTCATAACTGGTTCCTAGTCCACCTGTTGTGATTGCTTAGGTTAAACTTCAAACTTGCCATGCAATAGCTCTGTATCTCAGGTTGAAATTATACTCCCTCAGCTTCTTTCTTCTGCCTGTGCCTTTGAAAATATTCATAGTTACTATTAGGTCATTCATTATTTCATCAGCCAGTCACAGTATTTATTGGGTTGCTGTCAAATGCTGGGCACCACTTTAGGCACTTAAGATGTGAGAACAAAGTATTAATTTATATTGAGAGAAGAGTCAGACTGTTTTTAAACAGACCCGTCACTCCTGTATTTGTCAGGGGTTTTTCCCTAAAGTAACAGAAATCCAACTTAAATTAAATTAAATTTAAATCAAGTGGATTTATTTGTGTAACTGAAAACTCTGTGAGTAGGAAGCCAAGTCTTCACATGTGGCTGGATGAGAAGCCTAAAGATGTTATAAAGTATACCTCACTTGTTCTTACAATGTTTTCACACATTCTCTGTCTCCACATTTCAATTTGCTAAATTTTGATTTCTGGCCTGATTTTTTCCCACTGCTGATTTCTTCCACTTGGCAAGTGAAAGTGACTTCAGATCTCTTCATGTGCATTTTCCTTTCATTTTGTGATTTAAAAAGAAACAAGAGCATCTCTTCTACATGTTATTGGAGAAGAAATCTTGGAAAGAACATTAATTGATCCATCTCTTTGAGCCACATGCCCATCGCTGAATGAATCACGGTAACCAGGGGTTTGGAGAGGCTTGGACCACATGCCCTGGAGTGGAACCACTCCTGCCCAAGCCACTTGGAATGGTAAAGGAAAGATGATGGGCAGACAAACCTCATGGGCCACATATGTATTATTCTCTCTCTCCCTATCTCCATCCTTCCCTTCTTTTCTTCCTTAGTTGCAGGATACAGAATTAATGCTCAGAAATCTCTTGCATTCCTATACACTAACAATGAAAGATCAGAAAGAGGAATTAAGGAAACAATCTCATTTACC
>NC_041228.1:30107336-30110816 GCF_002837175.3 Physeter macrocephalus | reverse complement strand
TACCATGTTCTTGGATTGGAAGAATCAATATTGTGAAAATGACTATACTACCCTAAGCAATCTACAGATTCAATGCAATCCCTATTAAACTACCAACGGCATTTTTCACAGAATTAGAACAAAAAATTTTACAATTTGTATGGAAACACAAAAGACCCCGAATAGCCAAAGCAATCTTGAGAAAGAAAAATGGAGCTGGAGGAATCAGGCTCCCTGACTCAGACTATCCTACAAAGCTACAGTAATCAAGGCAGTAAGGTACTAGCACAAAAACAGAAATATAGGTCAATGGAACAGGATAGAAAGCCCAAAGATAAACCCACACACGTATGGTCACCTAATCTATGACAAAGAAGGCAAGATTATACAATGGAGAAAAGACAGTCTCTTCAATAAGTGGTGCTGGGAAAACTGGACAGCTACATGTAAAAGAATGAAATTAGAACACTCCCTAACACCATACACAAAAATAAATTCAAAATGGATTAAAGACCTAAACGTAAGGCCAGACACTATAAAACTCTTAGAGGAAAACATAGGAAGAACACTCTTTGACATAAATCACAGCAAGATCTTTTTTGACCCACCTCCTAGTGTAATGAAAAGAAAAATAAAAATAAATAAGTGGGACCTAATTAAACCTAAAAGCTTTTGCACAGCAAAGAAAACCATAAACAAGACAGAAAGACAACCTTCAGAATGGGAGAAAATATTCAATATTTGCAAATGAAGCAACTGACAAGGGATTATTCTCCAAAATATACAAACAACTCACACAGCCCAATATCAAAGAAAAACAAACAACCCAATCCAAAAATGGGCAGAAGACCTAAATAGACATTTCTCCAAATAAGACATACTGTTGGCCAAGAGGCACATGAAAAGATGCTCAGCATCACCAATTATTAGAGAAATGCAGATCAAAACTACAGTGAGGTATCACCTTACACACGTCAGAATGGACATCATCAAAAACATCTACAAATAATAAATTCTGGGGAGGGTGTGGAGAAAAGGGAACTCTCTTGTACTGTATGGAGAACAGTATGGAGGTTCCTTAAAACACTAAAGTTAGAACTACCATATGACCCAGCAATCCCACTGTTGGGCATATACCCTGAGAAAACCATAATTCAAAAAGGCACATGCACCCCAGTGTTCACTGTAGCACTGTCTACAATAGCCAGGACATGGAGGCAACCTAAGTGTCCATCGACAGATGAATGGATAAAGAAGATGTGGTACATATATACAATGGAATATTACTCAGCCATAAAAAGGAACGAAATTGGGTCATTTGTAGAGACGTGGATGGACCTAGAGACTGTCATACAGAGTGAAGTAAGTCAGAAAGAGAAAAACAAATATCATATATTAATGCACATATGTGGAATCTGAAAAATGGTACAAATGAACCTATTTGCAGGGCAGGAATAGAGATGCAGACATAGAGAATGGATGTGTAGACACTGGTGGGGGGGGGATGAACTGGGAGAGCGGCATGGACATATGTACACTACTATGTGTAAAATAGCTAGCTAGTGGGAAGCAGCGGCATAGCACAGGGAGATCAGCTCGGTGCTTTGTGACCACCTAGAGGGGTGGGATAGGGAGGGTGGGAGGGAGATGCAAGAGCGAGGGGATATATGTATACATATAGCTGATTCACTTTGTTGAACAGCAGAAACTAACACACCATTGTAAAGCACGAATACCCCAATTAAAAAAAGAATAGTTATGGTATATCTATTATGTTCTACTTAATGCAAATAGAGTTAGGAAGAAAACATATATAACCTTGCACCTCTGAAGCTTAGTCTACTATCAAGGAAGATAGGCATCAAAGGACCAGTTAATTATTCAGTTTATTAATTAACTTCAACTGTGATCAATATTAAGAAGCAGAAGCATAGGTTGTTAACACAGTGTATAGTGAAGCAGTAGCCTGGCCTAGAAAGTCAGGGAAGGAAGGCTTTCTTGAGAAAATGTGATTGAGATATTTATTGAGATTCAAATGAAAAGTAGTTATTAACCTGAAAAAGAAGAAAATAAAGAGCACAGCAGGGAAAGGGAAGAGAGTCTTTGAACTCTCTGAGGCGGGCAGGACCGTGGTGAGTTAGATGACGTAAGAGGCTAGTGTGACTGGGCCGTACTGCGCACGGGAGAGAGGAAACAAGAGCATGAGCTGGGGGTCAGTGCGGGGAGACAAGGGGCCAGATCACGCAGGGTCTTGGGAAGTCCTGGCGAGTCTCTGTGGCTTTACAGAGACAGTGCCCTACTTGTATTGACATTGTGTAATCCAAAGGAATGAAATTAATGCCAGGAATTTTATTAGAAATGTGGAATGGGAAGACAACAAGATGTCAGGCTATTTAAGGGCACCTGGGTCTCACAAAGTTCCACAAACACTCCATGTAGCTGGCAGCTGACTCTGCCCAGGGTTATGTTAAGACCAGAAGCAGTCACTGCTGAGGGGTTCTGCCCTCAGTCTTTCTCAGCCTAGAGCACATTTAATTTGTGTTGTAAGGATAAATGACTCTGGTGAGCATATTTTAAAACTCTTAAGAAACATAAAGTCTGCACTGCTTTTGAATTTTGAAAAATTTGAAGACGCCCAGAGCTATCTTTATGCATCCCTTATTTTCAATCCTTTGCCAAGAAAACGTCTATTCATCCTCGGATATAAGCTCAAGCATCACTTCCTTTGCAAGTCTTCCCTGATGCCCAGTCTGGATCAAGGTCTATCTGCTACATACTCTTTACCATAGTTCTCTTGCACAGCACTTACAGTTACTAAATACATATTTGTGTGATGCTAGATGAGGGTATAGATTGTAAGTTCTATGTGTGTGACGACGATATCCCCCAGTGCTGAGCACGTAGTAGGTGATCAATAACTATTTACAAATAAATGAATCTTATTTTTTCTGATTTATATTTAATTTTTCAGATTTATATTTAAACCTGGTGATATTCTGTGATTGTGGTTGGTCTGCAGTTGAAGACTCTCAAAATGGGCTCTCAACAGTATTTGCTGAAAGGAATTAAATGAAGAAAAATAAATCAAGGCTGTTTTTAGAATGCCTGAGCCATGTAACTTTTTACATATAATTTGATTAAGAGATCAAAAGCACAGAAGAAATATTCAAGTAATCTCCTTTTGAATTCCGCTCTTTGTAGAGTCACACATTCATGACCTTTGTTCCTGTCTCTGAATCCCTCTGTCAGAAAAATGCCTGCTGCTTCAGCCCTGGAGGGGGATGATGAGACACGAGAAAGAAGGGACAGAACCTCTGGGCCAAATAATAACCTCATCTCTTCCGGCGAATACCATAATATGCTATGGCTCAGGTCTTGTCTGGAAAGATCTTCTTAGACAGTTTTATTTATTAACTGTTCAATGTTTAAATGATTCTTAATAGAAGAGAATTGAGCACACGCACACACACACACACACACACACACACACACACACACACA
>NC_041228.1:30101368-30106921 GCF_002837175.3 Physeter macrocephalus | reverse complement strand
GCGATGCAGACATAGAGAATGGATGTGTAGACAGTGGTGGGGGGGGGATGAACTGGGAGAGCGGCATGGACATATGTACACTACTATGTGTAAAATAGCTAGCTAGTGGGAAGCAGCGGCATAGCACAGGGAGATCAGCTCGGTGCTTTGTGACCACCTAGAGGGGTGGGATAGGGAGGGTGGGAGGGAGATGCAAGAGCGAGGGGATATATGTATACATATAGCTGATTCACTTTGTTGAACAGCAGAAACTAACACACCATTGTAAAGCACGAATACCCCAATTAAAAAAAGAATAGTTATGGTATATCTATTATGTTCTACTTAATGCAAATAGAGTTAGGAAGAAAACATATATAACCTTGCACCTCTGAAGCTTAGTCTACTATCAAGGAAGATAGGCATCAAAGGACCAGTTAATTATTCAGTTTATTAATTAACTTCAACTGTGATCAATATTAAGAAGCAGAAGCATAGGTTGTTAACACAGTGTATAGTGAAGCAGTAGCCTGGCCTAGAAAGTCAGGGAAGGAAGGCTTTCTTGAGAAAATGTGATTGAGATATTTATTGAGATTCAAATGAAAAGTAGTTATTAACCTGAAAAAGAAGAAAATAAAGAGCACAGCAGGGAAAGGGAAGAGAGTCTTTGAACTCTCTGAGGCGGGCAGGACCGTGGTGAGTTAGATGACGTAAGAGGCTAGTGTGACTGGGCCGTACTGCGCACGGGAGAGAGGAAACAAGAGCATGAGCTGGGGGTCAGTGCGGGGAGACAAGGGGCCAGATCACGCAGGGTCTTGGGAAGTCCTGGCGAGTCTCTGTGGCTTTACAGAGACAGTGCCCTACTTGTATTGACATTGTGTAATCCAAAGGAATGAAATTAATGCCAGGAATTTTATTAGAAATGTGGAATGGGAAGACAACAAGATGTCAGGCTATTTAAGGGCACCTGGGTCTCACAAAGTTCCACAAACACTCCATGTAGCTGGCAGCTGACTCTGCCCAGGGTTATGTTAAGACCAGAAGCAGTCACTGCTGAGGGGTTCTGCCCTCAGTCTTTCTCAGCCTAGAGCACATTTAATTTGTGTTGTAAGGATAAATGACTCTGGTGAGCATATTTTAAAACTCTTAAGAAACATAAAGTCTGCACTGCTTTTGAATTTTGAAAAATTTGAAGACGCCCAGAGCTATCTTTATGCATCCCTTATTTTCAATCCTTTGCCAAGAAAACGTCTATTCATCCTCGGATATAAGCTCAAGCATCACTTCCTTTGCAAGTCTTCCCTGATGCCCAGTCTGGATCAAGGTCTATCTGCTACATACTCTTTACCATAGTTCTCTTGCACAGCACTTACAGTTACTAAATACATATTTGTGTGATGCTAGATGAGGGTATAGATTGTAAGTTCTATGTGTGTGACGACGATATCCCCCAGTGCTGAGCACGTAGTAGGTGATCAATAACTATTTACAAATAAATGAATCTTATTTTTTCTGATTTATATTTAATTTTTCAGATTTATATTTAAACCTGGTGATATTCTGTGATTGTGGTTGGTCTGCAGTTGAAGACTCTCAAAATGGGCTCTCAACAGTATTTGCTGAAAGGAATTAAATGAAGAAAAATAAATCAAGGCTGTTTTTAGAATGCCTGAGCCATGTAACTTTTTACATATAATTTGATTAAGAGATCAAAAGCACAGAAGAAATATTCAAGTAATCTCCTTTTGAATTCCGCTCTTTGTAGAGTCACACATTCATGACCTTTGTTCCTGTCTCTGAATCCCTCTGTCAGAAAAATGCCTGCTGCTTCAGCCCTGGAGGGGGATGATGAGACACGAGAAAGAAGGGACAGAACCTCTGGGCCAAATAATAACCTCATCTCTTCCGGCGAATACCATAATATGCTATGGCTCAGGTCTTGTCTGGAAAGATCTTCTTAGACAGTTTTATTTATTAACTGTTCAATGTTTAAATGATTCTTAATAGAAGAGAATTGAGCACACGCACACACACACACACACACACACACACACACACACACACACATTTCTCATTTGCTGATGTCTCTCTTGTTTAGTTCCTGTGCCTAACCATAACTCTTACAATTTTACATTATCCTTTAACCTTCAGTTTCCTCTTGAATAAACACCATGTCCAGACCTCCAGCAGTAGCTGGTTAGGACTGTACCATGGCTACTAGGATATGAGATTTCAGTGATGCTAAAATATTCATGGCATTTGGACTCATAACGGCTGTACTATTCTAGAAGGGGAATCTTGAAGATGAGTTGACACAGCTCCATCAGCAAACATCCCATCGGATGTTTTCTTAAGCATTCTGAACAAAGTTCAACTGCCCTTTGGGAGAGAACACACATTTCTTCCTAATTTATAATTTTTGGAATGATACCAACCAAAAAATTCTGAAGAGTTCATTAGAGGAAAAACTGCCCAAATATAACAATACTTTGCTTGTCCTTTAATCCACAGAACCATATATTTTTTAAGTATCTCAGCAATTAATTACCACCCTTTTCTTGAGGAAGACAGGAAATGCTAGCCACAGTTTATAGCTGTTGTAGCAGAAACAGGAAGGGTTTACTCTTCTAAGATTAAGAGCCTTCCTAGAAGAAGGTTAGCTTCTTGGAGAATGTGTTAATAATTTCAGCTCATGGTTAATTTTAGCTCTGTACAAGAACAGCAGAATTCAAAGCAACCAATATAAACTTTCATTTTTGCAAATACAGGTTGTCTTGTGGGGTTTTCTTTAAAAGATGAAGGACCTAGTGATTAAGAAACTTGGAATAGTTATGTAACTCAATGTGGAAAATATTTATCTTCACTGAATTACATTTACACATTTATCTTACATTTCTTTACGCCACTGCAGCCTGTAGTGCACTGCAGATCATAAACAAAATAATGGTTTCCAATGATAGCCCCTTTCCAGCAATATCAACGAAACCTGAGTGGTCTAAAACATTTTCTTCCAGTTTAAGCACTGTTTGGTTTTTCCAATGTATGTAGGAGTAGCTAAGGGGTTCATCGTTTTCAGTTTTGTGGTAATCAACCTTGTATCCTTGTTTGTTCTAAATGTTCACTGATTAGATTCCCTCCCCCACACCTCCAACCTCTGGCAACCACTGATCTTTTCTCTGTCTCCACAGTTTTGCCTTTTCCAGAATGTCACATAGTTGGTATCATATACTATGGAGACTTTTCTGATTGGCTTCTTTCACTTAGTAATATGGATTTAAGGTTCTTCCATATCTTTTCATGGCTTGATAATTCATTTCCTTTTAGTGCTGAATAATATTTTATTTTCAGGATATACCACAGTTTATCCATTCACATCCTGAAGGACATAAATATCTGTGTGCACGCTTTTGTGTGAACATAAGTTTTCAACTCCTTTAGGTAAATATTAATACCAAGAACTGTGATTGCTGGATCGTAGGATAAGAATATGTTTAGTTTTGTAAAGACCTGCCAAACTGTCTTCCAGTGTAGCTGTACCATTTGCATTCCCACAGGAATGAGAATTCCTGTCACCCTGTATCCTTGCTAGCATTCAGTATTGTCAACGTTCTGGATTTTGGCCATTCTAATAGGTGTTCATCATTTATTTTTGTGATTCATTCACATCGTTGTGAGGTTTATTCATTTTCCTTGTCTGTATAATATTTTATTGTTGGATTGCCACTTTAAAAATTGTTTCATATCTTGATGGACTTTTGGGTTGTCAGTAAGTGTTTTTAATAATCTGAATGGTTCTCTTGTGAACATTCAATGTTCTGTTTAATTCTGTGTAAATATGTATAAGTGTTTCTCTAAGTTATATGCCTTAAGAGTGAAATAGCTATTGTAGAGTCAGTTCAGCATTACTAGGTGAGGTTCAGCTGTTTTCCAAAGAAGTTGACCCTATATATATTCACCTATAATGAATGAGAATTCCTTTTGGTGTATAATCGTATCAACACTTGGTCTAACATTTAACATTTTTGCAAGTCAGTTTAGTTTGAAATGATATTTCATTATTAGCAAAGTTGAGTATTTTTTCACATTTTTATTGGTCACTTATGTTTCCAGTGAAATGTCTCTTTATGTCCTTGCTTGTTTTTCTTTTGAGTTGTCTTTTTCTTATAGACTTGGAAAGTACTTTGCAATTTACATATTTAGAGTCTTGTTTACGAAATTCTTTCCTAACTGTAGGCTTATCAAATTTCTCCTACATATTTTTCTAAAAGTTTTGTCTCTGAGATTTAAGTCTTAATCAATTTGAGATTGTTTTTGTGTATACTGTGAGGTAGAGATCCATTTCCATTTTTCCCCACACAGATTTTTTTTCAATACTACTACTGAGTAGTAGTCCTTCCTTTCCCTACTTATCTCCAATACATCTCTGCCCTGCTTCTGTTTCCATGGATTTTGTGTTATTTCCAAGCCCTGTATTTGATTTCACTGGAAAATTTTATCCAGTGCTCTTCCACTATCACATTCTTTTTTGCTATAGCTTAAAAAAATTTTGATATCTAGTAAATCAGCTCCCTCTAGCTAACTCTTCAGGAATGGTTTATCTCTTCTTGGTCCTTTGACCTTTCATATAAATTTAACATCAAACAAATCCTATTGAGTTTTAATTGGATTTTACATCAATTTATAGATAAATTTAAATAGAATTCAGATTGATGTCTTTAAGCTATTGTGTTCTATTCCACGATCATGCTGTATCTTTCCATTATATAGACCTTCCTTAAAATATTTATTTTAACGGTTTGATAAATTTCTCCAGGATAGTCTTGTACATTATTTACTAGATTTATTCTTAGGTGCATTATATTTTCAGTTGCTATTGCAAATTATTTTTTTAATTTCTTGTCTAACATTTTCTCTCCAGTATACAGAAATACAATGGACTCTTGTGTATCAATTATATATAACCCTTGCTAAAACCTCTAGTGAATTCTAATAATAGTTTGTTCACCTATAATTTTGGTTTTCTGTGTGTGCATATAATCATAGAATCTGCAAAAAATAATAGTATTATTTATTCATTTCTAATTATTATACTTTTTAAAAAAATATTTTTGTGTGTCTAAGAGATGATCCCTCTCTGTTAATAAAAAAGACATGTTTCTGGAGTTTGTTTGGTAGTAATGTGAACCAAAATATCAAGGCTATGAAATGCTATTTGGAAGAAAAATTTAAACCACTAAACAAAATTATTACACTGTTGTAGGATTACTCAGGTACAATTTTGGTTTTTAAATCTAGGAATGTATTTATTTCAGCTAAATATTCAGTATTTTTCCTAAAAGTTGTTTGTAATATTATCTTATCTTTTATGTCTTTGTTTCATCTCTAATCATGCCACCTTTATTATTATGAACTAATAACCAGTTTTGAGTATTTAAAAATTTTGGGTACTATGTCTTCTTTGACACATTAATATTGATTTTTTTTTTTTTTTTTTTTTTGCTGTACGCGGGCCTCTCACTACCGTGGCCTCTCCCTTTGTGGAGCACAGGCTCCGGACGCGCAGGCTCAGCGGCC
>NC_041228.1:30056815-30101309 GCF_002837175.3 Physeter macrocephalus | reverse complement strand
CATGGCTCACGGGCCCAGCCGCTCCGCGGCATGTGGGATCTTCCCAGACCGGGGCACTGCATCGGCAGGCGGACTCTCAACCACTGCGCCACCAGGGAAGCCCTAATATTGATATTTTTTAAAGGTGCATTTTCTTGGTTTTAATTTCTAAAACTGAACTTGGATAGATAAAGTTCTGTATATAAAGCTGTTTGAAATTTGAGATGCTATATGGGCTTATACACTATGAATTTATATACATATATATGCATACTTTATGCTGGCAAAGAATATGTATTTGCAATGATGGGGTCCAGTGTTCTGCAAATGTCCATAAAATCAATCTTGTTAATTGTGTTCAATCATGTTAATTGTGTTATTTGTATAGTCTTATTGATATCTTTTATCTGCCTGTAAATCAATACTGAGAGAAGTATTAAAATGTTCAATATTCCCAGTTGATTTGTCAATTTCTTATGTAGCTACACCAATACTTTCTCTTTATATTTTGAAAGTCTCACCATAAGTGCATTAAAGTTTAGAATTGCTATATCATCCTTATGAATTAAAAATTTATCATGTGATGATCCTCTTTATCACTAATATTGCTTTTTGCCTTAAAATACATTTTCGATGTTATTAATATAGCTAAACTAGACTTGTTTTGAATTACATTTACATAGCATATGTTTCTTCATTTTTAAATTGCAACTTTTGTTTCCTGTAAATAATACAAAATTAAATTTTATTATTCATTCTAACAGTCATTGATTTTCAAGAAGAAATCATTTTTTTACATATATTATAATTACTGATATATTTGAATTAACCTCTAACACCTTATATTCTACTTTCTATTTGCCCACTTCTTTAATTTTTTTTCTTTCTTGCCCTTTTAGATTGATATTTTTTCCTTTCACCATTGAATATTTTCTCTGATAGTTAGGGAAGTATAAACTATTTCTCTATAGTTTTCTACAGCTTATAGTTTTAATATAAATTATTTTTAAAGTTTTAACACTACACATTTAAAAATACTAAAGTAACCTATTAAATTCTAAAGCTAAATACATACCTTTATTCTTCTGAATAATACAAGCATCTTAAAGTCGCTTAACTCCAGTCATCCATTCAAGGTAGTAATAATGCTTCATTCAGTTCAATCTTGAATTTTTAATCCCACAATGGGATTCATTACTGTTAAAATTTCATACATTTCTACTAAATTATATTTTTCCATATACTTAAAATTTTCTTTGCTCACCATTCATCTCATGTCTCAGATCTCTGTCTTTAAGTACATCCTTTAGAAGTTACTTTCATGAAGATATTTGTGTAATAAATCTCTCAGTTTTGTTTACCTGAAGTTGTCTTTATTTCAACCTTTTTCTTAAAAGATGGTTTTATTGGCTATACTAACTGGCATATATTCTAAATGCCATTACTTCTTTTTCTCTGCACTTTGATTGTGTTATTGCACATTCTATGCCTTTTATAATCTGAAGCATGGCCCCAGTTCTATAGACCATTTTAGTTTCAGACCAAGGCAGAATTACAATTTGGTGACACACATTTCTGTGACATACATTTTTTTCTTTGACTCTAGTCCCACCAACAAACTTGATGGAAATCCAGCTTCTCCTTCAAAGTCTCTATACTGTCCCTGGGAGTTCCCCACAAGCAAGTCACTTCCTCTATGGGTAGCAGGTATCATTTTCTCTGCCAGGTTCTCTGCCTCCTCCAGGCCTCACCCATCTATGAAGCCACATGAGAGGATGTACCTTTGCTGAATGTTCGCACCACACAGTTCTGATGTTCATGCCATGCCAGGGTTCCCTCATCTCCAGGCCCCTGGTGGTGCTTCTTCTTGGCAGGCTATGTCACATGGAGAGGAAGGGGCAGAGGGCAGGGAGGTGAATGCAGGATGCACTTCAGCTGCGGGGGGTTGGTGGGAGAACTCCGTATATGGCAGATGTGAAGTAAGAGACACCGTGCTCTTTTCAGAGAGACCTGGTCCTCAGATGACTGATGTGCTGTTAACACGATAATCTCAAATGCCTGTCTTTTTCTTCTTTAGAATGAGATCTTTCCCAGGTTCCTCTTTCTTCCATCAGACAAAGAGCCTCCTGGTGCACCCATCCTATAAGCCCTCCCTTCATACCCAAGCATTCCTGAATCCCAGGCTGAAGATCTGTGTATAAATGAATGCTGGAGCCTCCCCAACAGCATAAATTGGATGTTTTATAAGTATATTTATACCCTTATTTTACCATAACTTTCTATCTCATTCTTTACTGCATCTGTCTTAATTTGCTTTACATTTAAATACAAAGATTTGTATTTTTCTTTGAAAATTTCTCTATTGAAGCATTTATTATTTATTTAGCTGGCTTCAACCTTCATTCCTGTACTTTAAATATAATTAAGCTCCTCTTCCATTTGTTGGTGGTTTCTTCTATATTTAAAAAACTAGGGCTTCCCTGGTGGCACAGTGGTTGAGAGTCCGCCTGCCGATGCAGGGGACGCGGGTTCGTGCCCCGGTCCGGGAGGATCCCACATGCCGCGGAGCGGCTGGGCCGGTGAGCCATGGCCGCTGAGCCTGCGCGTCCGGAGCCTTTGCTCCGCAGCGGGAGAGGTTGCAACAGTGAGAGGCCCGCGTACAACAACAACAACAAAACAAAACTATTTTACTCATTTTTAAAATTTCCTGTTTTCTATTTGTATTTTTTTTAGCTGATTGTATTTTCAGGTCTTGAAAGTTGAATTTCTTGATGTCTGTTTCTTTTTTCCTTTGTTTTCTTCATTTGAGAATGTTTTGTGCTTATTTTTTTGTATTTCTTATCCTTTTCCCAGTGTTGTTAAGACTTTCTCTGGTGATTTACTCCTTGGCTCTTTTGATATACTTTAAAATTAACTGAATAAAGATTTAGTAGAAGAAATTCAGTCTGCCTTATTCTAGACATATTTTTATTTCAACTTTTACTTAAACTTAATGTGAAGCTTTATAAATATTATTTAATCTGTTCTGTATTCTCAAATGAACATAATGACCATGTTCATTGTATTGCAGCTAAAGCCTTGTAAAATGATATTCAACTCATGTCTCAAGACATGTTGGCCACAACTGGTGAGACCATCACTGACCCTAGAGAAAAGCGAAGAAGTGGAATCTTTAATATATATTTAAAAAAACTTGGCTTGAACTTCCAGAAATATAAATGTTTTATTCTTTGTTCTCCCCTTAATATCAGAGTCCAATAGTAAAACTCTCTGTTTTCAATGATCACATTAATCTTAAGAGATCAAAACAACATCAGAACAAATATGAAATACTAATAAGCTTAATCAGTGAAATCAGAACTATTAAAGGGAACGATGTGTGTGTGTGTGTGTGTGTGTGTGTGTGTGTATAGAATCTTAGCCACTTTTTGATTTAATTCTGTCATGCATTGAGCTTCTTATATGTTTCTGGAATTCTACATATACCTTGGTATATGTAAGTTTGATATTGTGTAAAGCGATTTAGAATTTTATCTTAAACATATGCATATTCTACAAACAACAATTGAATACATTTATTTCTGCATATGCCAGTTTGCATGAGGTGTTTGTTTTTAACCTTTTCAAAAACCTCCTTACTCTGCCCTTAACATTGGACAAGAGGGATGGTACAATCATCACTGAAAGTGCATTAGTGCTGGCTCATCAATCAGACACAAGTCATCTATAGAAATGTACTGAACAATCCTTGTCACAGAACAGTCTGCTCCCAGGAGTGTCTCACCTGGCAGCCGATATGGAGGAGTTTTCCTACCCATTTTCTACCCATTTCATGCTCCCTTGTGCACAGTCTCTCCCGCTTCTGCTCCCTGTGGAGCCTATGACTTTTAAGGGTTCCTCTCTCTCCACCGTTTCACCACTGGCCTTCTAGGTCCACCTTCACACACCACCTCCTCCCTCTTCTACAGTCTTATTCCTTCTCTTTCTCCTTTGACTGGGGATACCTGCCATGCAGTCCCCACTATTTTTCTTTTCTTCTGGATGAAGCAAGAAAGGCTTCAAATCCAGGGAGGTTTGGGGAAATTGAAAGAAGCCAATTGGAAAAACTTGTACTGGTCTGATCTCAGTGCCCTATCTCTACAAGATAAACAAATCTTGGCATAGCCAAGGTCTGTCTCTTGCAGGATACCTGTGCACTGTTTTATCGAAGAGACCCTCTGTCTACTATCTTGCTCTCCAGTGCAGTGAAAAGGGGCTCTCTTTTGCCATCCAGGTTTTCTAAGTGCATGTTCCAGAAGGGTGATGGATGTGTTTTGTGTTCCAGTGGGTGCAAGAAGGAGAGAAAACCTCTCACATTTCACATCTGTTGAAAATGGATTTGAACACATCGAAAAAGCCATCACAGACGGTGTTGGGCAAAACATAAGTGGAAAACTGTAACATTTCTTGGTAAGTCTTGGTTGGAAATCCATTGGCTTACAGTGAAGTTGGGAAAGTAGATCTAGACAGGCAGAAGAGAGTGTCAGGTTCAGCCCATGACATTTTCCCAACCCTTCCTTGAGCAAGTCACGCATGCGTGTGGTTAGTGAGGAGCTTGCGGCTTTCGAAAGGTATCTGCATTTGGAGCAGGATTCCAGCTGGTTGAGCAAATAATATAGTTCACTCTACACCTGCTCAGCATAATGGACATTTTCGATGCTTTCCTAACCCCTACTCTGGAGTGCGGGACCTGAGCTGGAAGATTTGATTGCTGATGCGCGTGGTCATTTGAAATACTCCTGGACTGGTCTCATCTGTTTTTGGCAGAGTGCAGTTACAAAGTTAAGCTCAAAATTCTGTAGGGAAAGCAATGCAAGTGCCAGATTTAAATGTTCTTTGGAGATTTTTTTAAAAAGACATTTATATGGAATTTTCCGTATTGGTAAAATATACATTTCAAATGTAAATGGGGACAGGGGACATTGCTAAAGTCATCACCGCTTATTGAGATTTGAACCTATTTTCATATGAACTTTAGAACACACCCTGGGGTAGTATTTAATCCTTATAACAATGTATTTGACTGTCATTATCTAACTTAAGGGATGCCTAAAAAATAAAAGCTAGAACAATATAATTCAATACACAATGATTAAGTGTGTTCTTTATCTAAGGGAGTATACACTAATTCTTTACAGTCTAATATCATACAGATCTCCATGCTGATGATTTTTAAGATAAATACTGTAAAATCCGCCCCTCATGAAAAACAGCATAGAAACAGTTAACATATGCATGTTATAGAATGCTCCCTAAAATGATCGGGGTTAATGTCCTCAAATATCCTTGTTGTTATGTCTCATCCGAACCTCTGAAGCTTAGAACCATCCAATGCCCATAAAAGTATATGTTTAGGCTTTTATTAGTCTTGAGTATTTAAATGATAAACGACCTAAACAATGTAAAAAGTGTTTCTTAACACGTGAGCTATAGAAGAGTATCCAGGAATATTCATTCATGTTAATCACTCACAAAAAGTTTAGCTTTTAAATAAATTTGGGAAATTCTGGTTTAAACAAATTTAAGCAGGATTCTTTATTGAAATTCTGCATGATATGTTAAGATGCGTCATGGCTCTAGATAGCATTCAGGCAATAAATATTTATCCAGTCCCTACTGTGTGCCAGGAACAGCATCATATTTTGCTCAAACAAATGTCAACAAATCAGATATGGTTTCTGTCCTCACAGGGTTTACGAAGTAATGGGAAGGTTGAGATTAAACAAATAATGACGTAAATATTTAGGTTGCATAAATATTTAAACTGTATGGTGCTATAAAGAGAAAGAATAGGATGCTATAAGAATGAACAAGAGGTACTAATTAATTGGAGGAAGGATTTAGGAAAAGACTCTGGGAAGAAGTGAGATTTAAGCCGAAGCAAAAAGAGGTAGAAATTAGCCAGAGAAAAAGGGGCATTCCAGGTGGAGCGAACAGCAAAGCCAAAGCCTTGAGGCAGGAGAGAGTCTGCTATACTGGAGGAAGAAAAGACCAGTGGGGCTAGGATGCAGTAGACAAGAGGCCCACGGAGAGGCAGAAGAAATAGTGAAGGGTAAATTCATGCAGAATCTTATAGGCTATATGTAAGATTCTTATTTTAAGTGAATCAGGTTTTAATGAGGGGACTGGTGTTAAAATACCATTTTCCTGAGGAAAAATATAGTATTACATTTAGCATTGCCCAACTGTGTTTGACCATGGGAACATTTTGCGGAGAAATTTCCTGGGAGCAGTATCTTCAGAAAACATACTGCCTACTCTAACCAAGGATTATGTCCTCAGATTGTTAAGTGACAGAACACAGTAAAAGAGACTTTACCAGTTCAAATTCATTTATCAGTATCAGAAACATTGAGAAGGGTGGTTGCCAACTTGGATGGATTTGGTGTTCAAATGTTATTAGGACTCAGTTTCTCTTCATCTATCAGCCTTCCTGTCCCTGTTTTCGTTTTCTTCTGAGGCTCATTAATAACACCACAGAAGCTATAGGATTTTCCCATTGCGGTGGCAAGGGGAATGAATCACCTCCTCACATGCTCCCAGACTGCATGTCAGTGGGAAAGAGGAGGCTCTTTCACAACATTTGCAGAAAAATTCCATTGCCTCGTGCTACCTCTTATTGAGGTGCCCATCTGGAAACCAATCATGGAAGTAACCAAAGTAACAGGATATGTGGATGGGTTTAGGTCTAGGTAACCTACAGCCTTGACTATTTGGATTCTCAAACATAAATCTAGGATGAATTCTACAAGAAGGAACAAGGTTGGAGAGGCAGAGATCAAAATTACAGTACAGATTTTTTTAAATTTTAGTGTTTTAAATTATGTGGATATGTTTGAAGTAATCATGTTGTATTTCTTGTTAAAAGTATAAGAGGGAAAAGCAATAAAGTTTCTAAAATAGTACAAATGAATGTGCTTTTGTTGCTTCTGGGTGGTTATAGAAAGTAGAAAAATTATGGAACAGTGAAATAGGACACTTCTGTTATTACTACCACTGACAATTCACTTGCATCATGACTTTTTTTTTTTTTGGTCTTTTCCACCTGCATGGAAATTGGTCTGCCTAGACTAGTTGAATCACTAAACAAATGATGTCACTGAAATTATGTCGGCAACCCTTCCATACACACACACATGCACACACACACAAATGTAATATGTATGCATATATGTGTGTATATATAACATACATGCCTTTACAAAAATATAAATCCTCAGGATCATAAAAGATGATTTTACGGTTGGATTCTTTAATCAAAATGTTCTCTAGAGTACTTTCAAGATAGTAATAAATATTGGAATTTATAAGAGGCAGTGAGTCAAACTACTGAGCATGTAAAATAAAGTTTAGAAGTACAAAAGGGAAAAATGCTCTTCTATGAGAAGATTATATGGTCTGAGTGATCAAAATAGACTTAGATAAACTGTGGAGCCTGCATAAAAGCTACAGGTCAAGGAGAAGCTATGACCCTTACAACGTCAACTAGCAACATATTTTTAGTCTTAGAGAGGGTGCTTAACACTTCTGGTCATTTATACTTTGTTCCTCATTTTATGACTGTTGTCTAAAAATAGTTGGGGCAGACGGGCAGGAATTGTTAGGGAGGAATTTGTGGATAAAATGAGACTTCGGGGAATTCTTTTAAAGGGGGCTGTTGGAAGTGCATGGTAGAGAATCCCAATAGGATGTCAAACAGAGGGGGAAATAGTTTGGCAAATGCAATTTTACTGTTCCCACCTCAAAAACAGGTCCTATTTGCCTCAAGTCACAAGACTGGTCCTGTTGCAAATTTCTTAAGGATGTCCAGACTGGTGGACAGCCAAGGCTAGATTATATTTTCTGATTTCATTCTGGATATTTGTGACCCTGTATATTTCTCTCTCATCCTAGAGAAAGAACAGAACTAGGTTTGCCTTTAGAAGTGAAGAGAAAGGCAAGTATGTACTTTTTCTTTCTCTCTCTTTTTTTTTTTCTTTTTTGGTCCTTCTGAATTAGGTACATAGGTACAGAAGTTTTAAAGGCTATGGGTTTAAGCATAAATATTATATAAATGTACTTTTTTACTTAGCAATCATTGAGTATTAGAACACTTAGTTTATAACATATCCATCAGTTGTCCTGTGTCATCTTATCGGTTGATGTGCTCTTGTAAAAGTCCAGATTTACAAGAGCTTATTCCTATAATCTAAAATTTACAGATGTTTATTCTTAAATATCTGTATCTTTAGATTTTGTAAGAAAAGGGATTAGTAAACAACCAATTGTCACATGGCTCTGTGAAGTAACGAGGGCATCATTGGAAATGTTATTAGAATTATCTTATTAATATAACTGCTGCAATTATTTCCTGAATCATACAAAATCCCATGCATGATGTCCTGGTTGCTTTTAAGTGTTGTGCCATGTTTATTCTTTGTTTTAAATGATAGAGTCTTGCACTCTATATAAGAATATTAATATTTGTATATGTTTAGTTAATTAAATTATGCTAAGGTGACGCATTAAACATATTTTCTAATCTCTCATGCATACTTTATTACTAAGATATTGAATAATGTACTTCACAAAAGTTGGTAAACCAATTAAGGTAAAATGCTGACATACAAGAAACAGTGTAACTTACTGAAGAGAGTAGCAACATGAAATCCCAGTATGGGCTGTAAATCTACAAGGTGAGAGCAGATTGGAGGTAGAAGATTCCAGGAGAAGTCCAGAAAAACAGAGTAAGTTAATAAATACATACAATATAATTTAGAAAATAACCTTACTATACCAGATCAATGGTTATTAACCATGATCATCTATCACATTAGAATAGTCTGGGGAGATTTAAAATGATATCAGTGGCTGCACATCACTAAAGAGTTTTTGATTTAATGAGTCTGAGTGTGGTAAGTGGTGGATGTGGTAGGTTTTGAAGGGGAGAGTATACTTCAAAGGCAGAGGGCTGAGTTCATCATACTCCTCATTTTATGGCCATTATTGTCATTGATCCCTGCTCATCCCACTCCTAATCTTTTGATTTCCTTTTATCCCTATGCCACACTTCATTTCTTCTCCCAGCATAGGAAACCATTTTGATTTCTTATATAACTGTTTGTATCTGTATATATAACTATGTATGTATGTGTATATCTGTTGGTATAACAATACAAAATGGGTATTACTTTGAATACATCTATTTAATTATGTAAATGCCAATGAGCGATGTATCTCTGCTTCTTTTACTCCTCGAGGTACTATGTTACAAGGTCATTCTATGTTGTTCTGTGCTTCTCTAGTCCATTTCTGTGGGATGAACAATTTACATGAGGCAACAATGGATTATTATTTCTCATGATTCTAGGGCAGTTCTGTTCGTTGTATATGGTCTTACTTATGTCTTTGCAGTTGGATGTAAAGTCTTTTAAGGACTGGGGCAGCTGAGATAGTTTGGCTCCTCTCTCCTTGCGGTCTTTCATCTGGGCTTTTTTACATCATGTGTTCTCATGGTTCCCAGAGAGTAAAAGCAGAAACTTCAATGACTCTTTTAAGACCTCATCTAGGAAGTAGAACAATACCATTTCTTTCACACTCCATTGGTCTAAAACAACTCAAAGTCCAGCCCAGATTCAAGAGGCAGGGAAATAGACTCTGCTTTTTAATGAGATGGATAACCAAGTCACATTGCAAAGGGCATGGAAAGGAGAGGCATGCTTCATTGGGACTATCACTGTAACCATCAGCCATATAAGTAAAACAAACAAACAAACAAACAAAA
Organism: Physeter macrocephalus; assembly: GCF_002837175.3. Lineage (NCBI taxonomy): Eukaryota > Metazoa > Chordata > Mammalia > Artiodactyla > Physeteridae > Physeter > Physeter macrocephalus. The sequence goes on along the minus strand of NC_041228.1, from coordinate 30,091,528 downwards.
ACAAAAACAAATCACAACTGAAGGAAAATAAGAAAATGTAAAATAAAGAGTAGGCCACTACATGGCACTGAACAATATTTACATAATCATCATAATAATGTAAATACTATTTATCAATTTGAATAAAGAAAGGGTGATAACTCTGGAAAGGCTAAATGCTCATCTAGCATCATAAAATATCAACAGATAATTTATAAAATCAATAAATTAAGGAAAAGTAGCATCGTATAATATTTTTAAAAATTAGAGTAAATACTCAAGGAAATAATTTGAAAAATTAATAGTTGTTTCCTGTGGGGAATGGTTTTTGGACTGGAAAATCAGAAATTTCTGGTTTTTGTTACGGGCCTTTTGTCAGTTTTGTAAAATGTGCACAGAGTTATTATAGAGTAAAAGTATTTTAAAATAGACACTAGCATATTAAAGTTTTGTCAGTTATTATTAAACTAACATTAACATTAATTGTTTTAAGGAGGATTTTTTTTCACCATGAATCTAGTTGTTTAGAAATGGCATTTTTAAAGCTTTATTGAGGTATAATGAAAAAATAAGAATGGTATTAATTTAAGGTGTACAACTTGATGTTTTGATATATGTATGCTTTGTGAAATTATCACCACAATCAAGCTAATTAACATAACCATCACCTCACATCTTTACCACTTTCTTTCTTCCCTCCTTCCCTCTTTCTTTCTCTCCTCCTTCCTTCCTCCTTTCCTTGCTCCCTCCCTCCCTCCTTCTCTCCCTTCCTTCCTTCTTCCTTCTTTCCTTCCTTCCTTCCTTTCAACATACAAGATCTACCCTCTTAGAAACGCCAAGAATACAATATGGTATTGTTAACTATAGTCACCATGTGGTATCTTATAAGAAAAAAACAACCGCCATGTTTTATTTGGTATCATATTTTGCACCGAACACATATCTGAGGATTTTAATCTGCCACATTATGTTTTTTGTTTATTTTCTTTTAGATTCCACACATAAGTGAGACCATACAGTATTTGTCTCTCTCCAGAGAGACGAATTTCACTTAGCATAATGCCCTCAAGGTCCATCCATGTTGTTGCAAGTGCCACGTTATTTTTTAAAACAAACAAACCAAACTAGGAGGGAATTATGAAAAAAGTTGACTGATATGATGGCTAAATTCACATTAAAGTAAAACTCAAGAATTCTGATTTCTTTCTCTCAATTTATATAATAACGTAAGGAGCCTCTTAAAAAACATAGGCTGTGAGCTAGAATATTACTTTTAGCTAAGCTTCCTTAGCCTCATCATATGGGTAAAACAGAAAAATATACATCCTTCTTCAGTTTACCTCTCCTACCTTTTAAGATTTTCCATGGCAGGTTCTATTCAGTTCTCACAATTTCTGTGAGCTCCCACCACCCCAGCCTGGACCTTGTGTTTTATCTCTATAGGGCGTGATGTAACCAATTCCTCCTACACTCATTAAACCACCTTCTTTACACACAGGACATGCACGTGAACTTATCTACCTATGATCCAGTTCCCAGAGTTCTCAAACTAGCTGTCTTGGTACCAAGTCAAGGAAACTCAGCAGAGATAGAACAGTGAACTTTTCTTTCATAATGGCCCCCACTTCCTAGTCTCCAAACGCACTGAATCATCTACCTATCACCAAAAGCACAAAAACCTGAGGGTAAATGTCTATTATTACGAAATGCTGATGTTCTTCCTCTCCCACATCTACACTGCATTTCTTTCTCTCCACCTTCATTAATTAAGGTGTGCTTAAATCTCATCTTGATCACTGTAGTTTACTTTTTAAAAAAATCAAATTCTGGTACCAACCCATTATTATTAATTATCAGTGTCTTCTCTTCATTTTGGGAAACATGATATTCTCCACTTTGGTATCTTGCACTGTTTCCAATTACACTTTTCCCTGTTTCCAATTACACTTTTCAATGAGTTCCACTTTTCTAAAAGTAGGATGGATACAGCAGAGAGTGCTTGTATGAGATATTGATTTATAAAAGAAGTTTATACACAGAATTGGTCAGGATTCTTCCCACTGCAAGTGACAGATAAAAATAATTGAAACTGTTTTAAGTTAAAAAAATAAAACTTTATGCATGGCTATCCAGAGGCTCAAACAATATTAACTGAACTCCAACTTATTCTATCCATCTTTCAGTTTTGCTACTTTCTGTGTTGGCTCAAGTCTCAAATACTTTCTTTTCCTCATGGTTGCCACCAACTTCAACTTACAATTTACCTTCTCAAGATTCTACACAATGATTCCAATAAATGTCTTAAAATGGAGTCTCATAGCCTCTGATTGGGACACATGCTTATTCCTGAGCTCACCACCATGACCAGATGACCTCAGTGATCTAATTGGCTATATCTTTGTTATATGCCACCTCTTGCATCTAAGGGTGGAGACATCATCTACAGAACCATATGGACTAGAGTGGAGAAGGGGTGACTTTTAAAAGATTAGAATACTATTCAGAGAACCCAAACCCAGTAGATATAAACTATATATGAGAGGAAGAAAAGCATACAGATATTATATCAATAGGGAGTATATATAAAATATACACAAATAATCATGGAGCTCAGTATATCATGACATAGTCTTGGAAATATTTGACATTAGGCAGTAATTACAGAGTAATCCTTACTTTTTTCAAATACATAATTTTTAGGATTATTTAGAGAGTCACCAAAAAGTAGATGAAAGAATTTTCCATCAGGCCCTCTCTAACAAGTGTTCAATTATTTTTGTCAGGAACCAGTGATCCCTTTCCCTCTGAATATGGGCAAAAAAGGCAGATTACCTCAAAGGCACAGGCATATTCATAATAAGTCTCAGAATGATATCCAAACTCTTCATTATTATACATTTTTTTCTGTCCTTACCTGTAAATCTCTTGCAAAACTGTCATTAATGGAATACTTAACTTCTTAATATATGTACTAATAAAAAGAAATGTATGAAAGGAAAATGGATAACAAAAATGAGTATTACAATCTATAATTTAAATCTCTTTCAGGTGTACTTTGTTGGCCATAGGCAAAAGCAATTAAAGTTCACAATCCTGTGCAGAAGCTGCTTTTTCTGAAGGTGGATAAAATCAGCAAAGTTGTAATTAGAGTAGGTTGAGAAAGGCAGCTATGCTTAATGTTGAGAAAAGTGCTCCAGACCAAGAAACAACTTCACCTTGTGGAGAAATAATTGGATCGTGTATAATGACTGGTGACCAAGAAATATCCAACATTGTTTAGGAAAAACCACTGGTCTACATATACAGAGACCTGGCTTCTGGTCCTGATTTATTAATTTGCTATGTGATATTGGCTAAGGACTTTACCTTTGTGGGCTTCAGTTTTCTCATCCTTAAAATGTTTGCATGTGCATGTGTGCATATGATTTCTGTTTTCTAAGTTCACTTCCAAGTACTGAGATTCTGTAATCCAGTGGGATGAGGAAAGATAAAGACACATGGATAAGAAAAGTATTTTGAGAACCTGTACAATTGCATTATGGCAGTTGCTGTGTTGCTAAAATAAATACTGCAGAAGGGTTCCATGCCTGGGAGTAGAATGACATCAACAACACTGGCAGCCAGGATCATCAAGATGCAGGGAGGGGAGAGTGCCCTGAGCTCACCTCCTCCCACAGGTACACCAAAATTACAACTATTTGTAGAGCAAATATTGATGATAAAAGACCAGAAGACTAGCAGAAAAGATCTTCTACATCTAAAGGTGTAAAGAAGGAACCACAACAACATGGGTAGGAGGGGGCAGAGACAAGGTATAGTCAAGACCCATACCCCTAAGTGGGTGACCCACAAATGGGAGGATAATTACAACTGCAAAGTTTCTCACCAAGGGGCAAGGGGGTCTGAGCCCCACATACGGTACCCAGTGCAAAGGTTCTGTACCAGAAAGACAAATCCCCAAAATGTTTGGCTTTGAAGGCCAGCAGGGCTTAATTTCAGGAGAGCTAGAGGGCTATGGGAAATAGAGACTCCACTGTTACAGGGTGCACACAAAATCTCACACATTCCAGGACCCAGGGCAGAAGCAGTAATTTGAAAGAAGCCTGGGTCAGAACCACCTGCTGATCTTAGAGAACCTCCTAGAGAGGCAGGAGGCAACTGGAGCTCATCCTGGGGACATAGACACTGGCAGTCGCCATTTTGGCAGTCTTGTTCTACCATGAGGTCACTGGTGCTGGTGAGTGCCACTTTGGAATCCCCCTTCTAGCTCATTAGTTCAGGACCAGACTCAACCCACCAGCAGTCCAGCTGCCTTAAGGCCCTCTGAGCCCTCTGAACTCAACAATGAAATTTGTAAAGTTGCAGGATACAAAATTAATATATAGATCTGTTGCATTCCTATACACTAACAACAAACTATCAGAAAGCAAAGTTAAGAAAACAATCCCATTTACAAATACATCAAAAATTTAAAAATACCTAGGAGTTAACCTAAGGAGGTAATAAAAGACCTGTACTTGGAAAACTGTAAGACACTGATGAAAGAAATTGAAGATGACACAAACAGATGGAAAAATATACCATGTTCATGGATTGAAAGAATAAGTGCTGTTAAAATGACCATACTACCAAAGGTAATCTACAAATTCAATGCAATTTCTATCAAAATACCAACTGCATTTTTTATGGAACTAGAACAAATAATTCTAAACTTTGTATGGAAACACAAAAGACTCTGAATAGCCAAAACAATCTTGTGAGAGAAGATCAAAGCTGAAGGTATCACATGCTCTGATTTCAAACTATCCTACAAAGCTACAGTAGTCAAAACAGTATGGTACTGGCACAAGAACAAACACACAGATCAATGGAAAAGAATAGTGAGCCCAGAAATGAACCCACACTTATATGGGCAATTAATCTACAACAAAGGAGGCAAGAATATACAATGGGGAAAATACAGCCTCTTTAATAAATGGTGTTGCGAAAACTGGATAGCTACATGCAAAAGAATCAAACTGGATTACTCTCTCATACCATGCAAAAAAATAAATTAAAAATAAATTAAAGACTTAAATATGAGACCTGGATCCATAAAACTTCTAGAAGGAAACATAGGCAGTAAGCTCTTTGGCATTGGTCTTAGTAAATTATTTTTTGGATATATCTCCTCAGGCAAAGGAAACAAAAGTAAAAATAAACAAATGGGACTACAAAAAACTAAAAAGCTTTTGCATAGTGAATTAAACTATCAACAAAATGAAAAGGCCGCCTACTGATTGGGAGGTTATTTGCAAATGATATCTCTGATAAGGCATTAGTATCCAAAATATACAAAGAACTCATAAAACTCAAAAAAAAAAAAAAACCTGATTACAAACGGGCAGAGGATCTGAATAGACATTTTTCCATAGAAGATATACAGATGGCCAACAGGAGCACGAAAACATGCTCAATGACACTAATCATCAGGGAAAGGCAAATCAAAACCATAATGAGAAACCTCACACATATCAGAATCCACCATATCAAAAAGACAAGAAATGGCAAGTGTTGGAAAGGATGTGGAGTAAAGGCAACCCTAATGCACTGTTACTGGAAATGTAAATTGGTACAGCAACTATGGACAGCAGTATGGAGATCCCTCAAAAATTAAAAATAGAACTACCATCTGATCCAGCAATTCTACTCTGGGTATTTAACCAAAGAGAATTGAAACACTAATTAGAAAAGATTTATGCACCTCTATGTTCATTGCACCATTATTTACAACAGCCAAAGTACAGAAAAAACCTAAGTGTTCATCAATAGATGCACGGATAAAGAAGATGTGGTATATACAAACAATGGAATATTAGCCACAAGAAAGAATGAAATATTGCTATTTGCAACAACATGGTTGGGCCTAAAGGGTATTATGCTAAGTGAAATAAGTCAGACAGAGAAAGTCAAATACTGTATGATTTCATTTATATGAATCTAAAAAACAAAACAAATGAACAAACATAAAAAAATAGAAATAGAGTTTTAGATATAGAGAGCAAACAGGTAGTTGCCAGAAGAGAGGGGGATGTGGGGATAAAGAATAAGTGAGGGAGATTAAAAGGTACAAACTTCCAGTTGTCAGATAAATGAATCATGGGTATGAAATGTAGTGTGAGGAATATAGTCAGTAATTATATAATATCTTTGTATGGTGACAGAGTGTAACTAGACTTATTGTGGTGATCATTTTGAAATGTATAGAAATATCGAATCACTATGTCGTCCAACAGGAACTAAGATAGGTTGTAGGTCAGTTATACGTCAAAAACAAGCAAACAAACAATTAGAAAAAGAGATTAGATTAGTGGGGGAATGGGAACTGGATGAAGGCAGTCAAAAGATAGCAATACTAACTTCCAGCTATAAGATAAATAAGTACTAGGGATGTAATGTACAACATGATAATTAACCCTGCTTTATGTCGTATTTGAAAATTAAGAGAGTAAATCCCAAGAGTTTTTATCACAAGGAAAAAAAGTTTTTCTTTAATTTTGTATCTATATGAGATGATGGATGTTCACTAAACTTATTGTGATAATCATTTCATGATGTATGTAAATCAAACCATTATACTGTACCCCTTAAACTCATATGGTGCTGTATGGCAATTATATTTCAATAACACTGGAAGGAAAAAAAAGAAATGACTCAGGCAGAAGGTAAGCTCTCCCTCTCAAGTGCACATGGTCCAACATAAGAAGAGAGTTGGACAGTTGGAGAAGGCTGGCGATTGACATGGCCACACGTGAAACTCCTTTCCTAGAAACTAAATTGTTCCTAGAACTAACCCCATCCAGCAACATGACTGTAGCAAGGAGCAACCTGGCCTCAGTTTACTAGATCAGTAGTGGGCTCATGAGCCAAAGTGGACTAGTGAACCCTTTCCTCAGAAATTTGAATATGGCATAAGCAACTTTTCCCTTTTGAATGGCTGACCTTATAAGCCTTGGAATATGTTAATGGTCATGACTTCCACCATATGGTCAAGATAACAGAAGAAACTAGAAAGGAAGAGAGAAGGATCAAGTGGATATTCAGAAATGTGAATAGTTGAGAGACAGAGAGATCCCAGCTGGTTCCTGGGATTCCTCAGTGGATTAGATTAGGATTAGATTCCTCTTCTAATTCTTCTTGAGACCCAGTGGCATTCCTGTCCTGGGGTTCTATAAGACTCTCCAGTATTATTTTAAATTATTATTAATCAATCATTTCTTTCCTTAAGCTAATTTGAATTCATTCTAACTCTTACCAGCTGGTGGTAGCTGGAGTCAAACACGTGTTCGATCATAAGCTAAACTTTTACTATTTACTGTAACTATTGGGGTTTTTTATTGAATTATTAGATATTCAGTATTAAAAATAGATTGTTTTCTTTAATGCCCCTACATTTTATGAAGTGGGCAATATTATCCCCTTTGTACAGATGAATAAACTGACTGATGTTTGTTTTTATCACTCATCTTGAATCAGACAGCTATTTAGTGGTGAGGCCACTTTCTAATCGACTTCCCTTAGCTAACTAATCCATTTAACCTCAGGCGTATGGTTTTAGCCACTAACTCATAAGATTAGGTTAGATAATTTGCTAGTGGGAAATCTGATATAGAGAAAGTGTACAAAATACTGATTTTCCTAATACTTTTCAATTTTCCAGAAAATCAATATAATTCTGGGGTAGGAATAGAGATAAGAGTTGATACTGGTGGGTGATTAGGGAGCCTGTTATCAAAATGTATCTTGTTATGTCAGATCTCTGTAATTCTAAAAACTGGAGACTCATGGAATTGCAAAGGGAAAGGAAATTATGTAAGGGCTAGTCATTTAGAAGTGAAGTCTGTGTATCATTTAGCTGGTATTTACCAGTGCCAGAGGTCAAAAGCTACCACTTCAAGCATTAGTGGATTCTCCCTCAATGAATTTCTCCCAGGCTGCAGGACTATATAACTCTTCTCAAGTCTAGCAGAGTTGCTTTCACAAGTATTTTTAATCACAAACATTCGGTTGGCCACAAACACATTCCTGTACAATTCCTTCATCGGTGCCTTCTTAAGAGTGAACTGAACTGTTAACTTACTTTTAAACAAAACGGAATAGTTGAAATGTCTGACTGCTTCCTATCAGTATAAAAAAATATGAATTTGTACAAACAGCTGCAACTCGTTCAGTAAGATTAAGTTTTACCCAAAGAAGGACAAAAAAAAGTTGTCTGTAACAAGGGAAGATTAATGTTCTCAATGGAAAGAAATGAATATACCCACAGCTTTCTAATGTTGGTTAACATAAAAATGGCTTTGAAGATTAAATGAAGAACATCCTTTCTATTGTGATTCATCTTATTTCCAGATGATTAGTAGTGTCAGACCATAAAGACTGTAAAATTACTAAAGAAAATGGGGGAGTAGGATTTGGAGTACACTACAAAAATTCAACAGCAGTAACTACAAAACGGTTGATCAAACTTTGTAAAATGACATGGCTGCTTTATAAAGAATGGCAAAAATATGCCTCTGAGGTCTTTCCTCATGGAGACCCCTAGCAATCTTTCCCCATGAGTGAACTAATTGGTATATTTTTCCACTGACCAAAGTTACATAACAATATTATATAGCTGTTAAATATTTTATGAGCACTCATAACCCACCACTGCCAATTAACAACTCTTCCAAGCATGCGTGGTGCAGTACTAGTAAGTGAGAGGGAAGCTCCTGCAGCCACTGGTTGTACATCTAAGCACTAATATCTGGGCTGAACCACAGATTTCATGGTCAATCCCTGCTCTTCAAAATCAGAAGTGGGCATTCTCAGCCCACCAGAGATGAACAGTTTCTTAGTAGCCAACTTGTTCATCAAATCATTCAATAAGTCATTTAGGAAACATGGCACAGAGGACGAGAGAAAAGAGTCAGAAGCCAGCTGCCAGGTGTTAATCTTATCTAGCTTCCCACTTGGGCATATGGCTTAACCACCGTGTGACTCAGTCATAATCAGCCAAGTGGAGATAATGCTAATTCTAACCTCACAGGATTGTTATGAGAATTTAAAATGTTAGTAATTAGAAACCCTTCAGGACAGTACCTGACACTGTAGTAAGCACTATGTAATTGCTGAATATAAAAATGAAATTCATTGATTTGTTCCAGCAGTATTTATTATGTGCCTGCCAAAGCTCAGGTGCCATGAGTTGCTCAAGATTGATAAGGTACCTGCCCTCATGAAGCTTACATTCTAGTTGGAGAAGGGAGGCAATGAAAAAGTAACAATTAAATAGACAAGATTATGGTAGACACTGAAAATTTCTGTGAAGAAAATAAACTTCAAAATAAATGAGGAAATTAGAAGATTTGAGGTGGGGAGATGGGGAACAGGTACTGGTCAGAAAAGCTCTCTTTAAAATTTAGTATTTGATGAGAAGGTTCCAGCCATGTGAGGCCCAGAGAGGAGAGCCAGAAAGATGAGGGAGGATAATCTAGTGTCAGAGGGTGGGGTCAGCTTCACAGGAGCAGTATGGAGAGAATGGGGATGGAGGGCTTTCCCAAAGGAAAAGTTAAGTGCTCCTAGCAGAACAAGAAGTGATGGATTCTGGACAGGCAAGCACAAAATATTTCTATCAGATATTTGAAGGGTTTTAACCAAGTAAATGATATACTCTTAGTTACATTTATTAGGTACAATATTTTTGATCCATAATTTGCCCATCCAAAAACAATTTTTCTTATTTTTTTATAATTTAAAATAAATTATCTCTTGAGCTGCTATTCTCCCTGGTGTCAGAAAATGTAATCTTCTCAATGCCAAGTAAACTCAATCAAATCAGCAATTTCCCAGTTCACCTCATTCCTCCCTTTTCAGCTGAAATGATCTTCATGCCAGTGGGCTTATATGACATCATGTCTTTATGAGGTTGGGTTTGGAGGACCACCAGGATTGTGGTCCAAGTTCCTCATGTGTCTACTCTGCCCACTGAAATGTATTTCATTTCCATCCTTCTTTGTGTTTTGGCATCTGTCTCCACTGGTATCTGTGGAGAAGGCAAGTTCCCATCTGACATGGAGGCACCAGTCCACACACACTGCACCCTCTTGGATCCTAGAAAACCCCCTCTGGGGCACTTCTGCATCCTTCTGAGGACCAGAGAAACTTTCTGACGCTCTCCAATATCATCAAAACTTGAGGGGGTAGGCACATCCTGCCCCTCTGCCCTGTGTTGACTTTTCCTCTGTGAATCACCTTGGGTGTGAGGATCACAAGAAGGTTTCCTGCCTCCTTAGGCTCGCTCAGAGGCTGGGCACATAAAATCTGCTCTCTGGTCCCACTACACCTCTTTTGGAATGGGGACGATCAGGAGAAGATGACATGACGCACTCCTTCAGAAACTACCAAACACCAGTCCCTACTGCCTCTTCTCAGGCTCTTCTTCTCCTGCCTCAGCCTGAATTTTTAAAACAGTTTAGGGTAGAAAAACTGGCTCTTATGTTATATGCATTCTTTTCAACTCTATTGGTTACACACAATGATTTAAATTTTGGTAATCAAAAGCCAGGCTTTGGAAACTCAAAAATCCTTTATTACATCCTATATCCTTTGCTTAGCATTTAAAAAGCCGCTTTCTTTTTTTGAGAATTGACTTTTCTTTTCTCTGTTCAGTGTGACTTCCCTTCTCTAGTGTGAGTCCAGTCCATACTAGCTGACATCTGAACTCCCCTCTGTTGATAAAATTATGTGCTCCAGATCCATTGTCAGTCTTTCTGGGAGAGTGAGGGATGTACATTAACATGGTTAGTTTTTCTAAATCTTGTTTTCCAGGTTATCACTCTCACCTTGTTTATATCTTTTTCCAAGATAGAACTTCCAAGAGCTCTTCCAATGCGCAATTGTAAAATTCAGTTTTTGATTGTAAGCAACAAATATATGCTGTGGCTATTTTAAGCAAGAGGGGTTTACTTGGATCACATCCGGGGCTCACAGATGGAAGGACATACAGCAGGAATTTAGGAAGCCTGTCACCACTACAGTGGTAAAGAATGACTTCTGACCGTGACTACGTCCTTGCATCATTTACTCAGGTGCAGGAAGAGAGCATTTCATTGGCCAAGATCGCATTACACCCACTGCATGCAATGGGCCATGGAGAGGGGTTATCTGGTCCCCATGACGCTGTAATAGGAAACAGAAGTTACTTCCCACCAAGACTGCACACAATGGGGAAAGGACAACTCCCTTTACAGAAATCAAGATAGGATTAGGAAGGTGAAGAACTCCTGGACAGGCAAAATGACTAGGTCCACTGCCACAATTCTATGATTCTATATTTTATATAAAATATTGCCTAGATAGCACTAAGGTGCTATTGGGGAATATTACAGTGACCCCTTTCTAAAGATTAACAATGGAAAAAAATCCTTCTACCAAGAAAGAACTTGTTAGACAGTTTACTTAATTCCTCCTCCTATGCAAAGCTTTAGTTATGTTATATGCACAGGGGAAGAGAGCACAGCACTGATATTCAGTTCCTCTGCTGACCTGGACAGATCTTTCTTTTCTACTAACAGATAGAAAATAAATGAAATGTTAGAGCCAACATAAGAAAAACAGTTTGGAGAACAGTCAAGGGATATAGAAAGAGTAAGGTAAAAGAAGGGGAATGAGAGGAAGTCAGAAGTGTGAGAAGGAAAGGAAAAGAATTCCATTTACAAAGATGCTTCAGAAAAAGCTTTAAATGGAAGACAACAAATGAATCATTACCATGAACTGAAGGAATAGCTCTCTTTTCTTGCCTCTTTCTCTCCCCTTCTCTGTCTCTCTCTTTTTCTCCCCCTTTCTCTTTAATTTTATTTTGACACCAATATCCATTCCCTGGTATCTGCTATTGGGCAAAAAGACTTGTGAGGTAACTTCTGCAATCTCAAGTATACTCTTCACCCAAATGATCACCACAGAATGACAATTCAACCAAAAATTAAAATACTACACAGAGAGTTCCAGGAATTTTTCTCTCTTTCCTTTAAAACTTCTAGAATCACCTTTAATATGTTCATTGGAGCCAATCTGTAGCTATTTCCCATACAAAGCTGACTTACAGATTTGGTTTTTTGTCATGTTAAAGTGGTAAATAATCATAACATGCTTTGAAAATGTATAGTTTTGTGTAAATCTAAACTACAGTTCTATGTAAGCCTGCCCACAAACGTGTTTCCACTAAATCTGAACAGCCTATACCCAATGGTGAGAAACATGTAGAACTCCATTTCCCTAGCTTTAATGATTTCTTCAACAGAAGAGTCCTTTAGATCTTGGCTGGATATAGACCAACAAATTCATTCACCCAGTTGGATGTAACTATTAGATAGGTGTGTCATGGGACTGGCTGCAAGTTTTTGATAGCATTCAAGTTGTATGGTTTCTTGTGATTCAAGTTGCATGGCTTTTAATGAAAATTAAAAACAACCACCATTATTATCTTCAATAGTTATTGAATGCTGACTATCTTTCAGGAACAATGCTCAGCACTTTAAATGCAGTGTTTCATTCAATCCTGATAACCACCTTATGAGATTATACATTGTTATATACTGAGGTATGTTCTGTCATTGCTATTATCATCCCCATTTTACAGGTCTTACAAACAGCTAATCAGTAGTAACCATTCTTCAAATCGAGGTATGCTTATTCAAGAGACCATGAGGCATTATATCCTGAAAGTGATGGGCTGGAGCATTTGGGCAAGGGATGCTTTATCATATTTAGCTCTGGAACCAGTACTTAAACTTATGAGACTGATGATAGCAGTCCAATATGTACTGAGTTGATTTGTCGGAAGAAGTACTTTTCCTAAGCTCACCAAGACACTCTTGTAGTGTATCTTCTGTTGTACTTGGTTCACAGCACTTTTCCAATTTGAATGTGAGTTGAAGAGAGCAAGGACTTCACCTATCTTTTTACTGCTGTTTTTAGAGCATCTTAAAAGGTTGACTGACCCATGGCGTGTGCTCAATGAATACTCACTGAATGTTGAAATTGCGTATTGAATTTCAGCCATAAAAATAAGCTCTGCACCAGACACCCAGATGAAATGAAAATCCGGCCCCATGGATAATGTAATCTGCTTTCCCAGTTCTTTCCTTTTTGCATTCATCTGTATGTGTGTGGGCATTTGTATATATGTGCCTGTGTGCGTGTTTGTATACTAATGGAGATTTAACAAATTTCCATGTCTTTGGGGGAACACGCAGAGTATCTTCTCCAGCCTTAGTAGCATGGAGTTTGAAAATGTGCCATAGACAAATATTTAAAGCCCCAATTGCCTTTGAAAATTATTTAAAAGGACAACATATGAAAGTGATTAAAAATATGAGCTCTTAGTTTGGCAGCCTAGGTTAAAATCCCTATAAATTCTAATTTTCTAATTACTTACTATATTCTCTTTATATTTCTCATGCAAATATTAGCATTTTCGTTCCCTTGATTACAATGTTAATATATGTTGTTTCATTTTCTATCATATTTTACTGGCTAGATCTTCCATTTGAATGTTGAATAGAAGCAGTAATAGCTAGAATCCTTATTCTAGTCTTGACTGTAAAGTGAATGCTTTTTTATTTTTTTATTTTTTTTCCGGTATGCGGGCCTCTCACTGCTGTGGCCTCTCTCGTTGCGGAGCACAGGCTCCGCAGGCGCAGGCGCAGCGGCCGTGGCCCACGGGCCCAGACGCTCCGCGGCACGTGGGATCTTCCCGGACCGGGGCACGAACCCGTGTCCCCTGCATCGGCAGGCGGATTCTCAACCACTGCGCCGCCAGGGAAGCCCCATAAAGTGAATGCTTTAATAAATTACGATAGTTGTATACTCTTGTTAGATTTCCATTAGTAATTATTCCTGTTATCAACTTATTTCCTCTTGGCTCCAAGTATTTACTTTATTGCCTGCTCTTTGAAAATGGAGATGGGCCCTTTAAATATTATTCCTTTGACAACTGGCATGACGTTAAACTTAGGCAGTAGAGAGATGTTGCAGAAGGAAAGGCTTCTCCTTCCTGGTTGCATTGCCGTGTGCTCACTGGACATGGTCCTGAAGCTCACAGGGATTCTCCAGTGCCTATCTCCTAAGGTACAGGCAGCTCTTTCAGCATCTGGCTCTTGAAGCACCACAGCTTCTCCAAGCCCAGGCATCTAGAGAACAGGCAGCTTCTCCAACATCAGGCTCCTGTGGTACACGCAGCTTCCCCAATGTCCAGCTCCTGAAGCATAAGCTACTTCTGCAGCACTAGCCTCCTACAGTGCATGGAGGTCAGTAGCAGCTAGTGGCTAGCAGCTTCCACTGGCATCCCCTTGTATTGTTTCATTGCATAGTTCCTCCAACAGGATACCTTCCCATGAATGACTGCCCCCAAAATTCTAAAGTAAGTTTTTGGCAACTTCTAGAGGGTAGATTTCCAGCAAATTCCACTGGTATGACACTACAATAACTTCTCTGTCTTCTTCTTCCTTTTCTCTACGGAAGTCAGGACCTTAGCTAGGGGGAGAAGAGGAAGGGTCATCCTCGGGCACTGTATCTCAACTCTAGGGGTAGTGCTGCCTCTTATTGTTGCCATATTCTTTAGCGTTCTCTTTACTTTTCACTAACCAATCCCTCACTTATTCCAATAGCTTGTTACAGTTAAAATTCTTTAAGCTGTCCCTGTTCAAATTCCTGCGTTGTTTCTGTCTCCTGATTGGACCCTGATTGATTTGCCAGGGTAAGTATGTTTTCTTCTATACTTATTTTGCTAAAATTCTTATTATAAACATTCTGAAAGGGCACTGAATGTAATCAAAGGCCTTTTACACACAAATTGAGATAATGATGTCTCTCTTTTTAAAAATTTGATAATATGATGATACACATTAATTTTTCAAAAATATGAAGCCATTCTTTCACTCCTGGGATAAATCCAACACGGTAATGATTTTTAATGCCCTGTTATCTTTGATTTTTCCAATGTTTTCTTAGGATTTTTGTGTATATGCATAATACACACAAGTTTGAGCTCTTCTGTTTGTCCTTACCTGCTATTAGTTTCAAGCTTATGCAAACATTATGAAAAATCTTGGAAAGAGTTAGACCACATCTATCATCCCAATTCCTTTTCTTTCTGGCCTTTTCTTTTTCTTTGAGCAGCTACTATAGAATCTCTTTTCATTTTCTTTGCCTTTGCCTTAGATCTCCATTATCTTTAATTTGGGCTATAACAAAGGCCCCTCCCATACCCAAATTGATTTCTCCCCTACCCATGTAGCTATCCAAATTATCAGTCTCAGATAGTCCCCTGTTTTCTTACAGAATAATATTCCTGAAAACTTATCAAAGGCAAATATATGCAAGCCACTAATGGAATTATGCATTATAAGAAAAACTCTCTTTCTGGAAGACGAAAAATTGATCCCAAATTCCTAATTGCAGTTCACCTTTTAGACACAGACTTTAAAAATTTATAACTAATATGTCATACATGTTCTTTTACTTTGTTCTTTTCTTTCCTAATTACTCATGTAGTGAACGGGTTTATGTCCCATGAGTCTCTCTGTTTAGCCTAATGATTCCCATCTTCTTCTCAAGTTTATTAAGTTTATGAGATCTTTGCTTGTTACCACTAATGTCAGCACTTTTGGGGGGTAATCATGTTTGTAAAATAATAAGGGTAAAATGCAATGAAACATACTCTTTAAAAAATTTCTATGCTAAGATGCTGACATATTTATAAATGACAAGGCAAGTACTACCACCAAAAAGATAATTGACAGAATGCGGTATAACCATGTAAATTTAGAACCTAAAAGGCAATTGTAGGGCTTTCAAACATAATGGCTGAAAGTGAGTATTGTTTGAAAATATTAAAATGGCCAAGGGCTCTATTTACAAAAACTTTGGGTGTTTCCTCATTTCTTTAAAAATAAATCTAAACTTTTGAGCATGTCATTCGATATCATCTGCAATCCCTGCTGACTTTTCAAGCTAGAGCTCCCACTATTCTTTTGCTTGCATCTCCCCATGTACCACTCACCATTCTCCAGTGCTTGGTTTTCATGCCTTTTCTATAGTATGACTTGCTGTCAGTCTGGCTTTACCATCTCATCTCTCCTTTCTGATCACACTAATTTTTTCTACGTCTTTCGGAAATACTAACTCCAACATGAATCCCCTCCCTTCTCCTTCAAGCATCTTCAGAACAAATTAATTTTCCTCCTATGTTCCCATAATACTTTATTTCTCGAAGCTGTATCTTCTGATTGGAGATAACTGTACCAGTTTGGGGTATAGTGTAAATCACATCTTCTTTTAATATTTCAATTAAATAGCTTGAGTCATCATTTAACCTCTTTCAGTAATTTCTTCATATTCCCAGAGCTTACACTGTAGAACAATTCTTTTTTTTTTTTTTTTTTTTGTGGTATGCGGGCCTCCCTCTGCTGTGGCCTCTCCCGTTGCCCGCTCCGCGGCATGTGGGATCTTCCCAGACCGGGGCACGAACCCGGTTCCCCTGCATCGGCAGGCGGATGCACAACCACTGCGCCACCAGGGAAGCCCTGTAGAACAATTCTGAGAACAATAAAAGTTCTAATAACTGTTGGCACTTACGTAGTACTTACAATGTGCGTTTTGTGTACATTAATGCATTTGACACATTTGTCAATTTGTCACAATGCATTTGACACACAATGCATGTGACACACATTGTGACACACAATGCATGTGACAACAACCTATAAGTAGATCTTATTATAAGACCTATTTAATACAGCAAGATATTGAGGTACAGAGAGGTTAAGTAACTTGCTCAAGATCACACAGCTGGCCTCTATCACCTGGGTGCATCCCTCTAAGCCTTACGGAGAGAGACGCTGCAGGCAAAAGGTGAAGAAACTGGTTTTGTGAGTGACTATGAAACCCAAGGTGGCACAAGCAGCTTTGGGGGCTCAGGTGAAACGAGGCAGAGTAAGAGAGACACTCTTCTCACTTCTGAGTGGACTTCATCCTGGCTTCAGTGCAGTGAGGATTCACGGGAAGGCAGTGGCTCAAATACCATAGAGGGTTGCATTTGGGCAGCACTGGAAGCCAACATTCTTAGCACATGCGCCGGCCTTTTCATGAAGGGCATAAACAGCATAGACACGGGAAAGGCTTCAGGTTCACAGGATATTGATGAGGAAAGCACTTGGGTGTTAAATATTGTTGGGGAGATCTCTCTGGAAATGCCAAGAAGTAACCAGGTGAGACTTGGATAAACTAAACTTAAGTCCTCCGTATCAAGGAGTGGGCAGGAGACACTTAATGAGACTCCCCAGTGCTTATGGCTTTGGAAAGTCAAGAACAACTTTGGATACACAGATAATCTTATCTATAATCCACAATTAGCGTTCAAGATACGCATTATTGTTTCTACCTTAGATGTTTAAAAAACTGGAAGTCAGATAAACAAATAACTTACCCAGTGGTTTCTGACTCTGAGGTTCACATTCTCTCCACTGTGCTCTCTGTCTTCCTGTAACGATGAAAAAAAAAAAAAAATACTGTGGTGTCTTCTGTTTGACACACACAAGCGAAGCATTCCTTTCTCAGTACTTGGCATTTCTCATGACCTAGAAATTAGAATTCATTGATATTTTCATAAAATGAATTCCCCAGTGAAGAGTTTTGTCCTCACCCAAGTTAGAGAAACCTCAGAATGCTGCTACAATCTGATGATTCTCAACGTGGTTTTCTTTAGAAAATGTGAGCGCAGAGTATAGCTATCACTTTTAATGTGTGGATAAGTGCGTATGGAGACCACAGCCGTCCACTATCACTTCATATGGCAGACACATGAGGCAGGACCCACACAGTCCAGCTTCATGTAAGTTTGTTTTTTTCATATTTACAACAAAATGTGTTTCCCAAGACATTATATTCCTCAAAACTCTGCACATTATCTTTTTAAGAAAGAAAAGAAATTTAAGAAATTCTCTGAACCACTTCTCTTATTAAAAAAAAAGAAAAATGAAATTGTGTCTCAAATAGGAAGGAGAGAGGGTGTTACAGTATCATCAATTGAAATATAACCCAATCAGGGGATTCTTCTGCATTAAATTAGATTCAGTTCATATCAATTTTGATAAATTGTAAATTTGATTTTTTAAAATAGATCTTTATTGGAGTATAACTGCTTCACAATACTGTGTTAGTTTCTGTTGTACACCAAAGTGAATCAGCCATATGCATACATATGTCCCCATATCCCCTCCCTCTTGCATCTCCCTCCCACCCTCCCTATCCCACCCCTCTAGGGGGTCACAAAGCACCGAGCTGATCTCCCTGTGCTATGCGGCTGCTTCCCACGAGCTATCTGTTTTACATTCGGTAGTGTATATATGTCGATGCTACTCTCACTTCACCCCAGCTTCAGAGTGTGGTGCAAAGGGAACCCTCCTGCGCTGTTGGTGGGAATGTAAACTGATACAGCCACTATGGAGAACAGTATGGAGGTTCCTTACAAAAACAAAAATAGAACTACCATATGACCCAGCAATCCCACTACTGGGCATATACCCTGAGAAAATCATAATTCAAAAAGAGACATGTACCACAATGTTCATTGCAGCACAATTTACAATAGCCAGGACACGGAACCAACCTAAATGTCCATCGACAGATGAATGGACAAAGAAGATGTGGCACATATATACCATGGAATATTACTCAGCCATAAAAAGAAATGAAATTAAGTTATTTGTAGTGAGGTGGATGGACCTAGAGTCCATCATACAGAGTGAAGTAAGTCAGAAGGAGAAAAACAAATACCATATGCTAACACATATATATGGAATGTAAATTTGATTTTTGTCATAGCAAACGTGATTATGCATTAGATTTAATTTTGAGGAATTTATGATACCATAAATCAGAAGAAACTTTAATCCATTCCAAAGAAGGGGGAACACCACTGCTTATGGCCAAAAGTTACAGTTTCACTGAGAAACTTAGTTCAATGGTTTGCTGATCAGGGAAGCATATCTGATTCATTAGGACACTTCAGCTGAGCGTGTGAATGTTCCCCAGGTGGGCTACTTCAATCTGTACCTACTTCTCTTTCTCTCTCAGCCTATCTGAATTGATTAGGTCAGGTTGGTGAAGTGATGCCATCCTGTACCTAATTCTGACTGGCTAAAAATCAGCAAAGTTTCAGAAAATACAGTCCCCTTGGTTGAGTTAAGAATTTAAATTCCCACGCTACACAAATAGGATCTTTGCTCGAATGCACAAATGTAACAGATTTATGTTTATATAAATTATGTATTTTTAAATTGTATGTAGAAGCAACAGGGGAGAAAAAAATTATGTCTGGGAGTCAGTCCCTTCTAGTTACGCAAAAGTTCCCAAACTAACTGCCTGAAGGAAAATCAAGAATATATTTTTGCCAAGAATGTTTCCCTCTAGTATTTTAATCCCAATAAATTCTGTATGTTTCAGAAAATGAATCCATTCTTTTCTAACATCTTTAATTTGCTGCTATTCATGACTGTCTACATTTTAATTAGAATCAAAGTGTGAAATGGGACTTTGGTTCCAAAAAGATGCACTTTGAGTTTTGTACCCAGTTAGAATCTAAAAAGGTTGTTTTGAATATTTGAGGTTTTTCTTCCTCTTTTAACAATCATGAATAAACTACTGTTCTTGCACAATGTGGATGATTAAATGATAAAACGTGGAAGTAAATTCAATAATGGAATAACAATGAAAACTCAGGAGGGTTGTACTGATGCTATGCGAGGTATTTCATTGAAAGGGTTGTTGCTTCTTAACAAATGATGTATCACTGCTTTTGAGGCTGGTGTGTGACTGACTGCTGAAAATTTAGCAGACTGTTAGAGTATCTTAAGAGGGTAAATCTGTTGAAACAAATCTTCAAAGTCAGCACTAGAATCTGAAAACCTTGCAAAATGAAGGCCTGTTCTGTCCTCTTAGCTAGGAATGCAATACCTCACTATTCTCCCACAACTCCAGGTGCCCCCATCTCCAGAGGGTCATACTCTTTATTTGTTTCTAAATTTAATTCTAATACCTCCTTCTCCACAAACTCCCCCCATATCCACCTCGCTCCTTTAAAGTCAGTTCTCTTCTTTAAATGCCCCTATTATTACCTGTATCTTTCTTGAGGCAGATTTATTCCTCTTTATTATGTTCATTTGAATCCCTGTCTTATTTCCCCTACTTGATTTCAAGAGTTCTTACACATCAGGTCCGTTATCTGATTCATCTTTGAATCCTTCACGGGCCTGAAGTAGTGCTGGACACCAGCCAGGAATAATCATAAAGAGAGCTTACATTTATTGAGAGTTTACTATGTGCCAATCAGTCTGAAAGGCGTCATTTAATCCTCCAAAAACCATGCAGAGTAGATATATTATTATTTCTATTTTTATAAGTGTGAGACCAGAGACTTCAAGAGAATCAATAATGAGTAAATATTCAAACCCAGGACTCAAACCCAGACAGTGTGACTTCAGAGACAGTGTTCTTAAAAAAAAAGAAAGAAAGAAAGAAAGAAAGACAGACACTAAATCAGAAAAAATGAATTTACCAAGAAATTGAATCAATATAAAACAAAGAACAGAGATTAAAATTATGTGTTCCAACCTTCCACTGCAAGAGCAGTCAAATAATCTAATCCCCATCTTTTATGCTCTAACGCTCTCTAAACCATTACAAAAAGCAGCAGTCCACAGTCTCCCTCCAAACACAGTTTTCTGGTCAGATTTATTCTAACCTGGCAGTGACAGGACTTAGGTCCGGGAATACTGGAGTCCAAAGCCATGTGTTATCAACCACTTTGCTAGGGCCCTCTGATCCCTTGAAGATTTGTCCTTAGCTTCTGTTATGATCATGAGAGTTCACTTCCACCGTGTTCCTCTGTTGCCCTCTTGACACGTCATAGACCCTCTCCCTTTACAGCCTGTCTCATGTATTCTTAGGCTTCTAATTTCTCCCCTAGCCTCCTGTTTCCAAGATCAAACAAGCCACCTTTTTCATTCTTTTCTGAAGGTCAAATTTTTGGGCCTTGCAACATTCTTGCTCCTCCTCCCTGTGCCTCATCAAGTTATACACACGTGACATTAATATTAAGTGACTGCTTTGAATTATTCAATTATTGATCTAATAATTGTGATGTGCATTTTTATGAAAACAATAATTGCAAGATTGCACAGGCTGATTCAGTAACTCTGCTGTCATGTGCATGAATAGAAAATAAACACAAGGGAGCAGATGAGAGGACAGAGTCACTGCCAGCTGGAATCTGAGAAAAGAATGATGTTCTGTAATCTCAGGAGCCACTGAGCACAATTAAACCTTGTCGATTTTTGGCAATATATTAAGGCTACATGAAATACTGTGGCTTCCCTCCCCTGCCCCTGTGCTTTTGGGGTATAGGGAACTGATCTAGCTCATAATGGTAAGCAGCATAGTAAACCTGGTTGCATGGGACTTCAACTTAGAATGTGGATCAGAACAATTTTTGGCATTTTGTTTCTATCAAGACTCATAATGATATAGCAATCCTGGTTCTTTTCTATGTTCCAGTATTTCTATGTTTACCCTATAGAAATAACCCAAACGACTTTTCTTGTACACAGGACATACAGATTTTATGAGGTTATTATGCAGAGCTTTAGTATTGATCTCAGGTTTTTTTTTTTTAAATTAACCTCTGTCAAAATAGATGGGAGTAGAGAAGAATTTCAATATTTTCTTGCACACACCATAAAATACAATGCTATTTCCCCCCATACTCTTTTTTTTTTTTTTTTTTTTTTTTTTTGCGGTACGCGGGCCTCTCACTGTTGTGGCCTCTCCCGTTGTGGAGCACAGGTTCCGGACGTGCAGGACCAGCGGCCATGGCTCACGGGCCCATCCGCGGCATGTGGGATCCTCCCAGACCGGGGCACGAACCCGTGTCCCCTGCATTGGCAGGCGGACTCGCAACCACTGCGCCACCAGGGAAGCCCTCCCCCCATACTCTTAAGGGTTTTCCCTTTAACTTGAATTTCTCTCATAGAAAAAGTATATAAAAGCAAGAACTGAGTAACTGTACAAGTCTTAGTCATTGTCATAAGTACTATTTCTGTTACATTTATCATTCTTATTGTTAGTCATCATTGTCTTATCACATTTGGGTATTTGAAAATTTAATTTGCTTATTTGGTGATGAGTTTCCATAAGAAGTCTCACCTAATTATATAATCAAGCCCATCTTGAATAGGTTCTTATTATTGATAATTTAATTATGTCCCTGCATTTCCTTCTTTTGGTTTTGAATCTAACCTGTTCTCTTAAGATCATGTATGTCTCAGCCCCAATGTTGCCCTACTTTGGAGCTCTTCTTCTCCGACTTCAAACTTCAGTGTACATACAGATCCCCTGGGGATCTCATTAGTGGCCCCGTTCTTGGTAGGTCTGGGTGGGCCGGAGAGTCTGTATTTCTCACAAACTCTCAGGTGTTACTCAGGCTGCTGGTTCTGCGGACAACACTTTGAATAGAGAACAGCTTTATGTATAGTAAGTTCTCAATTAAACCAATGTAAGTAGTATCCTTGATTCTTTTCTCTTCCTAAATGTAAAACTAATCAGTCAGTTTTTCAACAAATATTATTGAAGCCATGTGTCAGGTAAGTCAAATATTCTTCATTTTAAAAGAGCCATGTACTTTTTTCACTTCCGCTGCTACTACCACCCAAGTTCATGCAAGTATTCTCTCTCTCCTGAATTTCTGTAACAGCTGCTGAATGCACCTCTCTACACACATCCTTGCTTCCTTCTTCAATTCATTTTTAAAAATAGCAACAGAATGGATTTTTTAAAATGCATTTCTAATCATAGCATTCCAGTGTATCAAATACTTCAAAAGCTTCTCATTGACTTTTAAGATAAAATCCCAAATATTTAACATGAAAAAAATCATCAAGAGCCTGCTTACATTAATACCTTCATCTCCAATAACTCTCCTTCTGGCTTTTGATGTTCCAGCCCGTTTGGCTCTCTTTCAGTTATTAAATTTGCTCAGCTTCTTCCCACCCCAAGTCTTTGGCACATGCTGCTGCTTTGCCTGAAATGTTCTTCCTCTCCTTCTTTATCTAATTCTATTCATCCTTCATAACTCAGATTAATATTACCTCATCAGAGAACCCTCAGGATATTATGTAACAAGTTCCTTTAGTGCCACTCATTTCTTTTTGGGGGGACTTTCACAGCCATCATTACATAATTAAATATGCAAATTAATCTTCTTCCTCTGATAACCAGTTGCATGAGGGCATGGATTTTGTCTGTCCCTTCTTGACTTTTATACATCTAGTCCCTAGCACATTGCCTGGTGTAGAGTAGATGTCAACAAATATTTAATAAATGAATGATTAAAAAAATAGAAAGCGGTTGGAACACTCTGGTCCATCTATATCCCTCTGTTAAAAACAGAAGTAGCTTGTCAATTTTCAAATAACCAGTCTATAACAAAATATACATCATTAAAATATCATCCAGTCTCTCAGATGTATCCGTAAGGTGTTTTATAATCTTCCAGTGCTCCCAAGTCTCTTCTATGGTATCCATTTTCCTCTAAATTTCATGCGATGACTAACAGAAAGCTTAAATTACTTGTATGTGAAAAAAAAAAAACACAGCTGTTTATGTATTTGAGAAGTGTTTAATATACTACAGTATACAACCTCCTACTGCTTCATAAATTGTTTCTGTTGACACATAGTTTTCATATATAGTGAATTATTATATGTGCTAAGAATCCTTTGTCAAAAAGGAAGATGGGGGCTTCCCTGGTGGCGTAGTGGTTGCGCGTCCGCCTGCCGATGCAGGGGAACCGGGTTGGCTTCCCTGGTGGCGCAGTGGTTGCGCGTCCGCCTGCCGATGCAGGGGAACTGGGTTCGCGCCCCGGTCTGGGAGGATCCCACATGCCGCGGAGCGGCTGGGCCCGTGAGCCATGGCCGCTGGGCCTGCGCGTCCGGAGCCTGTGCTCCGCAACGGGAGAAGCCATAGCAGAGGGAGGCCCGCATACCACAAAAAAAAAAAAAAAAAAAAAAAAAGGAAGATGAATCTCTGGGAGTTACATCCCAGAAAATCTTTGTAATTATGTTATCTGGGAATTCTACAAAGCTATGGCCTCATCTTTCTCTGGTTGACAAATTTCATTTGTGAAAATATGTGTTGAATCTATTTCTTGAAATTCTGCCACCACCTTGGGACATAGGGGAAGGAAATGGAGGGGTTCCTGCTAATTATCCTCGAGGCCTGTGTGCCCCAAGATATTCAGGACCACAAATATGCTGGTCTAGGAGATCTCTAGGCTCTCTTCAGAAAGCATTATTTTAGAAATACTTTTCAAGGTCTGGAAAGTCATCCTTAACTTTCCGATATCAGTGGAGAAGAAAAACTAACTTCGGAAAATCCATCTATCCATCTTCTGCATAGAAAACAGGAAAATAATTCAAATTGGTAAACTGAAGTAATACAGTGTATGGCTCCGTTCACATATCTTCTTTTTTTTAATAAATTTATTTATTTATTTATTTTTGGCTGCGTTGGGTCTCCATTGCTGCGCACAGGCTTTCTCTTGTTGAGGTGAGCGGGGGCTACTCTTCGTTGCGGTGCGCGGGCTTCTCATTGCGGTGGCTTCTCTTGTTGTGGGGTACGGGCTCTAGGTGCGTGGGCTTCAGTAGTTGCAGCATGCAGGTTCAGTAGTTGTGGCTCGCGGGCTTTAGAGCACAGGCTCAGTAGTTGTGGTGCACGGGCTTAGTTGCTCCGTGACATGTGGGATCTTCCCGGACCAGGGCTCGAACCCATGTCCCCTGCATTGGCAGGTGGATTCTTAACCACTGCACCACCAGGGAAGCCCTCACATATCTTCTGAAGGCCTCTATTATCGTCCAACCCAAGAAGATCGCAAGCAGTGACCTCAGCTCTCCCCTGGCTGACATATTCTGTATCTCCAAAGTGGTGATTCAGCTTTATTTTAAGCTCCACATGAAGCAGGGGAACAATATTTTCCTCAGGTCCACAGTGGGCTCTAGGCCAGCAGCAGCTGTCAGCTCGGCGGTTTTCAGCAAGCTGCTCGATGCAGACTGACATAGAGCCCTTGGCCAGCGCAAATGAAAGCCTTGTATTTATGGGAAAACGCTTAAGTTGTCTACTCTCTTCTTGTGGCTATTGTTTTACAGTTCAAGTTCCACTTAATAGACATCAGGAAAAACCTGCTCTGTCAGCAGTGGCAGTGGAAACATCCATTCTCACTGGTACTTTGCACTAACACAGCTCGACTGAAGGTCACTGAACTCTTGAACCAACCGACAGGGTGGCAGTGGGTGTTCTGTAACTGAGGGGATCTGAGTACACATCACCACAGGGTTATCCTCAGCCACATTTTGGTCCTGGCTCTAACTTTTACTCACCTTCTCACATGCACATCTCTAATTTTATCCTGTTCCCAAAGGCTTAAGAACATGGCTACAGTAAGCATTCTTTTTACAGTCTTTTTTCTTCTTTTCTAACAAACCACGTTCCAATTTTTGCCTGTCATTTTCATTAATCATTTGAGTTAATACCGTTAAGATGTTTAAGCTTTAATCTTCAAGCTGAATTTCCTAATTTATAAACAGGGTAGATGGTTAAGGTAACCAGTCTATGAGTGAGTCTAGAGGCTCAGTTAGTTCCTATGGAATATTCAAAGACTTTTGTTTTTGTGGCAATTTGGATATTCCCCTCTGATTTTCCTTTCCTTTCTAAGGTCAAATCCCATAGTTATATCCCCAAAGAATCCCAGGATATGACAACATACACCTTCATCTTGCCAGTTAGGTTTGGAGGGGGAATGAAGGAGTTTTAAATGACCCACAGGAAATACACCACCTCTTCTCCATATTCTTTCTCCTCTCCTTCACTGTGTGCATGTGTTTCTCACCTCCTCTTATCTTTCCATTTCACTACAAAACCCTTCATTCTTCTCTTTATTCACTTATTTAACAACATTATGCCGAGTTTGAGAAGCTAGACTAGTCATTAGGGATGCTGTAATGATCAAGACAGAACGTTTCCCTGCCCAATTTGCATTTCAGTGAGGAAAACCAACAGCCAACAAGTAAACCAATTCACCATCAGGAGAGTAATGGGCTGCTGTTATAGATACTAACAGAGACAGTTCCTTTCTACTTAAAATAGAAACATTCTACCTAGTGTTCAGGAGAACCTTCTCTGAAGAGTTATATTTAAGCTGAGATCTGAAGAATGAGATCAACTCAAACGTGCAAAGAACCCGGGGAAGAAACATTGCATGCAGAGGGACAGGCAGGGAGCAGGAAAGAGCTTGTTATATTTTAGAAACTGGCGGAAATCCAGTGTAGCTGGAGGATGACACAGAGCGCCCGTGATTGAGCGCCCGTGAGTGATGCTGGGGCCAGGTCACCTGAGAGCCCTGTGGGTCATAGCAAACTCTAGAAGAACAGTGGTAGGCTCTTGGTGAGGATGAACTTGTGAGAGCTCTGGTGAATGACCAGTAAAACCAGGTGATAAGTCCAAGGAAATCATGTGCTTGTTAGATTATGCATAGACATGTTCAGCTGGGACTTGGGGTGAGTGTCGGGGGAGAAACTCAACAAAGTCCATTCTCAGGACTGCTACCCACAGAGAAGTATCCAGAAGAACCAGCCTTCTCATTTTCAAGAGTCCATTGTGTAATATAATGTATACAGTGATGTATATTCCAGTACTTGGAATGTCTTCCCTATGTTATTTCCAGTCCCTACTTCCACCCACTAGGCCGACCACTTATCTCCCATCAGGACTTATTTACCAGGCATCTAAGTTGGGCACACCAATGCAAATTTCTCAGCGAATTTGGCTGAGCTCAGTCTACTTGAAAACAGACGAAAACAACCTCTAAATGCTAACTCCTTTCAGCTTTCCATTCCCATGATTCCTTTCTATGTGAACGCCTATTGGGTTAGTTCTTTGTACAATATTCCACATCTGTTAGTATTTGGCTTTTTTTTTATTCTTAATATGCTTTCATCACCCTCCCTGGTTACATGTTAAAATGTGATCATTTGATTCCTAAATCCCCCTCTTCTATTTGGTTTTTGTCGGAGGATAACCATCAAGCTGTAAACTCCGAATATTTTGGTAATAG
Organism: Physeter macrocephalus; assembly: GCF_002837175.3. NCBI lineage: Eukaryota > Metazoa > Chordata > Mammalia > Artiodactyla > Physeteridae > Physeter > Physeter macrocephalus. Next base: position 30,064,308 of record NC_041228.1, on the reverse strand, counting down.
TTTTAGAAACTTAAAATACAAATGCACTCTCTGCATTATTTTCCAACATACCATTTTTTCAATTCTACTTCAAATGAATAGTTTAATTGACTTCCTTAGACTCTTTGAATAATAGGTTGAGCCAAAGGTGAAATGACATCTTATTATTTGCATTATTGTATTTCAGAACATGTGACTAACTCTGGTGGAGAACTAGGATAAGTTACATATAAAGGCCCTAGATGGCAGAATACCACATGTTCTATGTCTTAGTATGAAACAGCTCAAGCAAGTAAACTATTCCCAGACGTTTATTGCTTAGGTCAGGTCTGGAATAATTCTTGTGCTTCTGGCGAGGGACGAAGGTGGAAAATGGACATTTAAGTAGAGTTAACATTAAAGGAATTATTGCATTCTTTTCTGAACATAATCACCTGTAACTGGAAAAGTAATAGTTCCACAGGTCATGTTCTTTATTGATCTCTGAAGATATTTGCACTTGTTTAACCTGAGTGTAGGTGTAGAATGTTGCCAATAGATATTCTTGAGAACTTAATAAAACCAAGTGGTTATTGCTAATAGAGCAGTATGTCTAGAGTATATAGAAGATAGTAGTTCCAAAAATATAAATAGCATGCTTTTGTTAAAATATCTAAAAATATGTCCTACCTCTATTACTTATACAGTTTTCCAAAAAATTGACATATATTTTGTGCACTCAGTGCAAATTGTGGTACAATTTTGTTTGATCACTTTATACATATACTTCTTGTTTTTGTTTTTTGGGTTTTTTTTTTTGCGGTACGCGGGCCTCTCACTGTTGTGGCCTCTCCCGCTGCGGAGCACAGGCTCTGGACGCGCAGGCTCAGCGGCCATGGCTCACGGGCCCAGCCGCTCCGCGGCATGTGGGATCCTCCCGGACCGGGGCACGAACCCGTGTCCCCCGCATCGGCAGGCGGACCCTCAACCACTGCACCACCAGGGAAGCCCTATACATATACTTGTGAATGTGTATGGCAAAGCTCTTTTTCATGGCATTTCTTACCACCAAAGTCACTATTTTTGAGCTGGCATCTCAGTATCTCACTTCTCAACAAAGAAGATACTGTTATTTCTTCTTTAACAATGTCATTTCTCTTATTGAAATTACCTAGATTATTTAAATATATTTTTATGGCCAGGAATGAAGATTATTCAGTATGAGAGCCTTTGATTAATAAATCTATTAGCACTTTTTTTTTAAATTCAGAAATTAGTAAATGGACCAAGGCAGGTTCCAGGAAATACATGATTTCAGCTAATACCACCAACAAAGTACATTCAGTTTCCTTTAGCATAAAAACACAGTTACCTAGAAGAGGCAGCTAACTCAGACCTCCAAAGAGGAAATCACAAATGAATGACTCCAGGCATAAATCATAGCTCTCTTGGCTTTGATAAGACAATGTACTATGATGGGAAAGAAATATTTATCCTATATTTCCTGTATGAATTTTATCTTAAGGTATCCAAATAGCTTATGAAGGAAAGTTTTTATTTATAGAATAATACAAGCTAATCGACTCAAGAAATGGAATTTAGAAAATCACCTAAAATATTCTTGAAAAAAAAAAGTGTAATTCAGGCCAAAGTGTCAAGATTTACATCCTGTTAATAATTTTAAAACTATCCTGTATGACAGAATTTCAAACATTATTACAAAGTCTCCTTTTTTTTTCAGAATAGAAATTCAGACCCAGAGAAGTAAAGGGACTTGGCCCGGGTCATGCAGGAAATCCAGGGACTTTATTCATACTGGAATCACAAGCTAAGTCTGTCCTTTTAAGATAACAAACTTGTTATTTTGGTGCTCTTTCTATGACACTAGAAGGAGAATGTCCCTTAGGATTCTACTGGGTGACAAGGGCAATGCATGATAAAATGGCTGTTGTCTTAATTTTGCTGCGAGAAGGAGCCCCAAACTGAAACAAAGTGAGTAAAGACTCTGAGGCCTCTCTCCTCAGACTCTTTTTAGAGTGAGGGTTACAGAAGTCCACGTTTGCAGTATGTGCAGTGGCCACAATCATGATTGCCCAGACAGTTTAAGCAGAAACTTTGGTTCTTCATAAGTAGTGGGTCTGTGGAAAAAGAGAGCCTTCCCAGGCTTTTCCATAACTTTCCATGGCTTACTGCTGGGGGAGGAGGAAAGGTATGAGGAAAACAACCAGAAGCAGACCTTCTTTGTGCGCTGGCTCCTGGCCTGCCACATCAGCTGGCTGGACGCAGAGGCAGTTTCCTTAGTGTCTGTGGCCTTACGCTGGCTTCCGCACAGGGGAGCTGGGCAATATTCATTGCTGAATGGGGCCTTGGGAGATCATTCTTAGAAGGAACAGCCTCTGTGGACTCTTGTGTGTTGACTGAAAGTCTCCTGTAGCCAGGGTTTCACAAACTAGATGTGACTGCCTCCTTCTAATGCAAAAATGACTTGGAAACAGAAAAATTCTTAAAGTAAGTCCAGACTCATAGACGTGGTTTTTTTCTCACTCAAGGTGATTTACCTCTCTGGAGCACTGGGTTAGGGAAGTGTGGAAACAGGGATACACTTGAAGATACTGAGAGCTACTTTCTAGGATTTTGTGAACCATTAAGATTTTAAAATATCTATTTACTCATTACTCATTTATAAGGGATTTTTTTTTTTTTTGAGCTTCCTTTACTTGCAGAATCATGGTCAGGTACTAGAAGAGATGCAAAGATGAAAAAAGCATGACCTTTGACATTAAGGTGCTCGCACTACCATCTTTCAAAATAAATCTTCCAAAAACAATAAGAATAAATAAACCACATGGTATCAATATTAGCCTAATCTAAATAGTCCATCTAAGTGTCATAAAGTAGTCATTCAATTACCATCTCTTGTCACTCTTTCTCTCCCTAAGTTAGTGTCTGAGCATATGGAGAAAGGGGTGCCAAGCACATAGCCTTAAGTTAATGGGAAGGGCCGGGCCCTCGGGCTCCATGCTGTCTGTCACATGGGCTCTAGGACAATGTCCCTCATCCAGCTGGTCTGCTGGTCCTCTTGTCATTTGCAGCGGAAGTGTGCAGCTGGCCAGATTCACCAGCTGGTCTTTGCCAGCCTGGTCAGGGCTGAGCAGCCCTCCCTGGCCACAGAGCCTGACATTGGCTCCTGCTTGTGTATAGACCTTGCAGGGTCTAACTCAGTCGGCCTTGAGCCTTGCAGGCTGCTCAGTAACCCATGTGATCTAACCAGTGTGATAAGCTCCCCAGCTAGAGTCTCAGTTGCTTCAAAACAGTGGGTGACTCCACAGAGTGAACCTTTGAGGCCTTCTTTTGCCTGACCACCTCACAATGCCAAGTTGCTGTGGCCACCTCCCAGCTTGGTGATGTTTCAGAGGTGACCTCTTTCTAGAGCCCTCAATGTGGAGCGGGCAGAGCCCTTCTCTGCCTTCAGTGTTTCCCTCACCTCTCGGGAATGTTCTCTCCTCTTTGCCACAGAGGGGGCATCAGAAGATACCTATCTGTCATCCTCTCACTGTTCTCTTCTCTTCTCCTTCCCACAAATTTCCTAAGCCTGAAGAGGTTGGACATGGCTTCTATTTCCCCTAAATCATAACTCCTCTTCACACTCACTTGACCCAGATGGAGAACACCCTCCACAGCACAGTGAGTCCCCTGAGTGTATTTTCATAACCTAAAAGGACAGCAATGGCTCATCGGGACCTGAAAATTCTAGTCTCATAACCATAGTCTGTCTATTTTGATTTCAGAGGCCAAGTATTAACTTGCTTTTTCTTCACAATATACAAATGTCCCCTGAGGCTAACGGATGCTTTGGGGAAACAGGGGGTGAAGAATCTTATATTCAGAAAGGTGAAAGAAGAGCATATTGATAATATTTAAGGCTTATCATCTGGGCTTGTCTTACTGCCAGAGAGCCAAAGGACTTGTGACTTAATCCTCGCGTGAGGAGCTCTGTGGAAATGAGTGAGGAAAACCCAGTTTATTTGTCAGTGTAATCTCCTTGAAACAGTGAGACCAGTAACTTTCAACAGCTTCTTGCAGTGATGAGAAACAGTGCCAGAAGCTTCTACAGTGACAGAAGGCACTCTTAGGAGCAGTCAGTAGAGCCCTCAGTATAAGAAATAAATGGCCTCAAGACAGATAGCAGAGGCTGGCACAGCCTTCCTCTGGCGCCCGTCAGCCTTTGGCAACCCCAGCAGGAGTGAAGGGGAGCACACAGGAGAGCTGCTGCTTCAGGGTTCATCAGCCAAGAGAAGAAAACGAAGAAGAAAATGGAAGAGGCTGAGAGTCCTCATCCATGGAGCACGTGTAAGACAGTCTGCACGGGATTGATGACACTGTTCTGGAAGAATTAAGAGGGCCCTACGTTCCTTAAACACCAAGGGCAGGTTGGAGAACTTGGAGGAAGACAATTTGGAACATCTTACCTTTTTCTCTCCCCTTTCCCTATGTGGGGACCTGGGAAAAGTGGTAGAAACATGTTACATCACAATGGAAATGACTATATCCATGCAATTACTATTTAAAGTATTTTAATGTCTCATTTTATATTGCTGATTTAGTCTCATTCTTTAAGAATTTAAATGTGGCAGTTCTATTTTTATTTTTATTTTTTGAATTTGTAAGCAGCAAGTCGTTCACAGGTCAATTGGTTCTAAAGCCCATCGGGGTCCTGGATGACAGACAGACACGGACACTGCTTCTCAGAGTTATTATCCGACTGATGGTAAAATAGAATCTTGCTGTCCCCTCAGCCTAGAAACCCCTTTCCTCCTACTCTTTACACATTTAACTTCTACTGATTCTGCTGCCCCACTTCTCAGCTCCAACCCTCAAACTTAAATCAGATCCCCTCATGGTTTCCTCTTCTTTCCTTACTTAGCACTTATCTTGATTTGTAATTATATACTGATTTTTAAATGTCTGACACAAGAGTTCATTCTTCAGAGAGCCAAGGAGGAGAGGGATAAAGAGACCCTTGTCACAGATGGCAAGTGGTGCCAGGAACCTGAGAAGAACACAAAGGAAGTGATCTGACCATTTCAGAACAGTTGCATTTGGGGGTTTACCCCACATGGGCCCCAGATCCTCTAGCACTTTCCTCGCCTACTTGCCGAGAGCCCAGATTTATGATCACTACTTTCCCACCCAGCTCCCAGCTTACTCTCCATCAATTTCTTTTGCTCTCTCTGTAGCATCCTCTGCCTGAGCCTCACCCTCAGAGAATTAGAGTGGAGGGACATTTCCAGCTGGCTGAGAAGGGACAGATTACGGATGGGTCACGGGAAGGATGTCATAAACCACTTAAAAGCTAAAGTATTGAAAATGAGCTTCTGGAATTCCATGTCAGACCACTAGACATATACTTTTCTCTAGATACATGGTAGTGGGAATCTAAAGTAGTAGTAAAAAATGAGAGTCAGTGAGCTTAAAAACGTGCCCAGGGTCTGTGGCAGATTGGGAACTGAACCCTGGCCAACTTGAATCCAAGGTGCATGAGCTTCCTGTTATATCCAGCCGCCTGGTGCTCCCAGCTCAGCCTCAAGATTGACCTAAATGCAACCGTATTTCCAATACTGCACGCTGGAACCATACTGAGCTCCTTTTTTTTTTTTATGACCGAGCCCCTATTTCAGTGATTTTCAGCATTCCACCTTTTTTATTTGTCCCAACACACTTGTGCAATAAGAAACTTTCCTATCAGTGACAGTGGCTTATTATGATAGAGTGGACGGTGGAGGGAGTAGAACAACGTGTAGTGTGAAGACGGCTTGCCCTTGCTCCATGCAGGCTCTGACATGGATTGCCTAGGGAGACGTGCCCCCTTCTATTTCTGACAGTCCTTTTAGGGTCCTTTGATTGCAGAAGCAGGTCACCTGTGCTTTACTCCTTGCTCTGTGAGTCTCTCCATTACCCCATTCTCTCTAGAACCAAGGCCCTTTCAGTATCAGAGATTTATTCCTGAACACACCTCCCCTGGTACGCACTATAGCTGTACTTCCCAGATTCTGACTGCTTTTCTTCCTCAACTTCTGTGTGCTGCTTACTGCTTGTCCCTGTCCACCGCCACTCCCGTGCTCTGCTTGGCCTCTTCTCTCCTAACCCCAGCACGCCCCACCACCACGCTCTCCTCACTAACCGGAATGTCTGCCAGCTGTTTACCATGAATCTTTGGCACATCTGTGTCGATCTCCTTCTCTTTATTTATACTCAGATAAGCCCCCAGAGGACATCCTTGTGGTCTGTCTGGTCGCCGGGTCTCCATCATTCTAACCCCACGACCATTCGTCTGGACCTTCCCACCACAGATATTCACACAATTACCCCTTGTTCTTTATTGTTAACTTGAAGCTTCTTTTAATAGCTTCAGCATGGATGAATGAGCTTTCAAAAAGAGAAACGTGTCTTTCTTACATGCATTTTTATGTGAATTCTTGTTTTATAGTCCCAGAATGGGTTGATTTGTTCAGGAAAACACAATAGAGCACAGATGTTTGGGCCAAGTGTGCTTGCTAAAGGTATGCTCTATAGGATGCTTTTAGGAATACGAGTATTCACAACAAAAGATGGACCTGTTTTCCCTTTGAAGGGTTTTATTTCTTCTCAGTCTTGTTAAAAGTTGGATTTATAAATTAAATCGGTGGACTATTTATTTTAAAATATCACTAGCAAAATGTATGATAAATGTATATTAAAGCTTATGAAACCACTTTCATAAAAACATTAAACCCTTTAAAGGTTGGTATTACCAAACATTCTTCACTAGGTTGGACCTGTTGGTTCATCTTCTTGCTCAGAAGAATTTTTTTTTTTCCTCTGAGCCATTGAGAATGGCTCTAGCAAGGATGTGTTGGCAAAGCCTGGCATGTTGTGGAGCTACTGGGTGAGGCCTTTGACAAATACCTATTCTGTGCAATTCAATGAAGGAAAAAAGTCTTTACTGCAAGTTTGCTTTTGAAGAATTTGTTTCTCCTGGTAACTGCGGCCATAGCAATTACCGAAAACAAAATCGGTAGTTGACTTCCTTCTCTTTACTCAAAGTATAACGGTATACTTCTAGGGACTTTATTTATTTATCTATTTTTTAACATCTTAATTGGAGTATAATTGCTTTACAATGGTGTGTTAGTTTCTGCTGTATAACAAAGTGAATCAGCTATACATATGCACATATCCCCATATCTCCTCCCTCTTGCGTCTCCCTCCCAACCTCCCTATCGCACCCCTCTAGGTGGTCACGAAGCACTAAGCTGATCTCCCTGTGCTATGTGGCTGCTCCCCACTAGCTATCTATTTTACGTTTGATAGTGTATATATGTCCATGCCACTCTCTCACTTTGTCACAGTTTACCCTTCCCCCTCCCCGTGTCCTCAAGTCCATTCTCTATGTCTGCGTCTTTATTCCTGTCCTGCCCCTAGGTTCTTCAAAACCATTTTTAAAAATTTTTTTAGATTCCACATATATGTGTTAGCATACGGTATTTGTTTTTCTC
>NC_041228.1:30048760-30055435 GCF_002837175.3 Physeter macrocephalus | reverse complement strand
TGCGGAGCACAGGCTCTGGACGCGCAGGCTCAGCGGCCATGGCTCACGGGCCCAGCCGCTCCGCGGCATGTGGGATCCTCCCGGACCGGGGCACGAACCCGTGTCCCCCGCATCGGCAGGCGGACCCTCAACCACTGCACCACCAGGGAAGCCCTATACATATACTTGTGAATGTGTATGGCAAAGCTCTTTTTCATGGCATTTCTTACCACCAAAGTCACTATTTTTGAGCTGGCATCTCAGTATCTCACTTCTCAACAAAGAAGATACTGTTATTTCTTCTTTAACAATGTCATTTCTCTTATTGAAATTACCTAGATTATTTAAATATATTTTTATGGCCAGGAATGAAGATTATTCAGTATGAGAGCCTTTGATTAATAAATCTATTAGCACTTTTTTTTTAAATTCAGAAATTAGTAAATGGACCAAGGCAGGTTCCAGGAAATACATGATTTCAGCTAATACCACCAACAAAGTACATTCAGTTTCCTTTAGCATAAAAACACAGTTACCTAGAAGAGGCAGCTAACTCAGACCTCCAAAGAGGAAATCACAAATGAATGACTCCAGGCATAAATCATAGCTCTCTTGGCTTTGATAAGACAATGTACTATGATGGGAAAGAAATATTTATCCTATATTTCCTGTATGAATTTTATCTTAAGGTATCCAAATAGCTTATGAAGGAAAGTTTTTATTTATAGAATAATACAAGCTAATCGACTCAAGAAATGGAATTTAGAAAATCACCTAAAATATTCTTGAAAAAAAAAAGTGTAATTCAGGCCAAAGTGTCAAGATTTACATCCTGTTAATAATTTTAAAACTATCCTGTATGACAGAATTTCAAACATTATTACAAAGTCTCCTTTTTTTTTCAGAATAGAAATTCAGACCCAGAGAAGTAAAGGGACTTGGCCCGGGTCATGCAGGAAATCCAGGGACTTTATTCATACTGGAATCACAAGCTAAGTCTGTCCTTTTAAGATAACAAACTTGTTATTTTGGTGCTCTTTCTATGACACTAGAAGGAGAATGTCCCTTAGGATTCTACTGGGTGACAAGGGCAATGCATGATAAAATGGCTGTTGTCTTAATTTTGCTGCGAGAAGGAGCCCCAAACTGAAACAAAGTGAGTAAAGACTCTGAGGCCTCTCTCCTCAGACTCTTTTTAGAGTGAGGGTTACAGAAGTCCACGTTTGCAGTATGTGCAGTGGCCACAATCATGATTGCCCAGACAGTTTAAGCAGAAACTTTGGTTCTTCATAAGTAGTGGGTCTGTGGAAAAAGAGAGCCTTCCCAGGCTTTTCCATAACTTTCCATGGCTTACTGCTGGGGGAGGAGGAAAGGTATGAGGAAAACAACCAGAAGCAGACCTTCTTTGTGCGCTGGCTCCTGGCCTGCCACATCAGCTGGCTGGACGCAGAGGCAGTTTCCTTAGTGTCTGTGGCCTTACGCTGGCTTCCGCACAGGGGAGCTGGGCAATATTCATTGCTGAATGGGGCCTTGGGAGATCATTCTTAGAAGGAACAGCCTCTGTGGACTCTTGTGTGTTGACTGAAAGTCTCCTGTAGCCAGGGTTTCACAAACTAGATGTGACTGCCTCCTTCTAATGCAAAAATGACTTGGAAACAGAAAAATTCTTAAAGTAAGTCCAGACTCATAGACGTGGTTTTTTTCTCACTCAAGGTGATTTACCTCTCTGGAGCACTGGGTTAGGGAAGTGTGGAAACAGGGATACACTTGAAGATACTGAGAGCTACTTTCTAGGATTTTGTGAACCATTAAGATTTTAAAATATCTATTTACTCATTACTCATTTATAAGGGATTTTTTTTTTTTTTGAGCTTCCTTTACTTGCAGAATCATGGTCAGGTACTAGAAGAGATGCAAAGATGAAAAAAGCATGACCTTTGACATTAAGGTGCTCGCACTACCATCTTTCAAAATAAATCTTCCAAAAACAATAAGAATAAATAAACCACATGGTATCAATATTAGCCTAATCTAAATAGTCCATCTAAGTGTCATAAAGTAGTCATTCAATTACCATCTCTTGTCACTCTTTCTCTCCCTAAGTTAGTGTCTGAGCATATGGAGAAAGGGGTGCCAAGCACATAGCCTTAAGTTAATGGGAAGGGCCGGGCCCTCGGGCTCCATGCTGTCTGTCACATGGGCTCTAGGACAATGTCCCTCATCCAGCTGGTCTGCTGGTCCTCTTGTCATTTGCAGCGGAAGTGTGCAGCTGGCCAGATTCACCAGCTGGTCTTTGCCAGCCTGGTCAGGGCTGAGCAGCCCTCCCTGGCCACAGAGCCTGACATTGGCTCCTGCTTGTGTATAGACCTTGCAGGGTCTAACTCAGTCGGCCTTGAGCCTTGCAGGCTGCTCAGTAACCCATGTGATCTAACCAGTGTGATAAGCTCCCCAGCTAGAGTCTCAGTTGCTTCAAAACAGTGGGTGACTCCACAGAGTGAACCTTTGAGGCCTTCTTTTGCCTGACCACCTCACAATGCCAAGTTGCTGTGGCCACCTCCCAGCTTGGTGATGTTTCAGAGGTGACCTCTTTCTAGAGCCCTCAATGTGGAGCGGGCAGAGCCCTTCTCTGCCTTCAGTGTTTCCCTCACCTCTCGGGAATGTTCTCTCCTCTTTGCCACAGAGGGGGCATCAGAAGATACCTATCTGTCATCCTCTCACTGTTCTCTTCTCTTCTTCCCACAAATTTCCTAAGCCTGAAGAGGTTGGACATGGCTTCTATTTCCCCTAAATCATAACTCCTCTTCACACTCACTTGACCCAGATGGAGAACACCCTCCACAGCACAGTGAGTCCCCTGAGTGTATTTTCATAACCTAAAAGGACAGCAATGGCTCATCGGGACCTGAAAATTCTAGTCTCATAACCATAGTCTGTCTATTTTGATTTCAGAGGCCAAGTATTAACTTGCTTTTTCTTCACAATATACAAATGTCCCCTGAGGCTAACGGATGCTTTGGGGAAACAGGGGGTGAAGAATCTTATATTCAGAAAGGTGAAAGAAGAGCATATTGATAATATTTAAGGCTTATCATCTGGGCTTGTCTTACTGCCAGAGAGCCAAAGGACTTGTGACTTAATCCTCGCGTGAGGAGCTCTGTGGAAATGAGTGAGGAAAACCCAGTTTATTTGTCAGTGTAATCTCCTTGAAACAGTGAGACCAGTAACTTTCAACAGCTTCTTGCAGTGATGAGAAACAGTGCCAGAAGCTTCTACAGTGACAGAAGGCACTCTTAGGAGCAGTCAGTAGAGCCCTCAGTATAAGAAATAAATGGCCTCAAGACAGATAGCAGAGGCTGGCACAGCCTTCCTCTGGCGCCCGTCAGCCTTTGGCAACCCCAGCAGGAGTGAAGGGGAGCACACAGGAGAGCTGCTGCTTCAGGGTTCATCAGCCAAGAGAAGAAAACGAAGAAGAAAATGGAAGAGGCTGAGAGTCCTCATCCATGGAGCACGTGTAAGACAGTCTGCACGGGATTGATGACACTGTTCTGGAAGAATTAAGAGGGCCCTACGTTCCTTAAACACCAAGGGCAGGTTGGAGAACTTGGAGGAAGACAATTTGGAACATCTTACCTTTTTCTCTCCCCTTTCCCTATGTGGGGACCTGGGAAAAGTGGTAGAAACATGTTACATCACAATGGAAATGACTATATCCATGCAATTACTATTTAAAGTATTTTAATGTCTCATTTTATATTGCTGATTTAGTCTCATTCTTTAAGAATTTAAATGTGGCAGTTCTATTTTTATTTTTATTTTTTGAATTTGTAAGCAGCAAGTCGTTCACAGGTCAATTGGTTCTAAAGCCCATCGGGGTCCTGGATGACAGACAGACACGGACACTGCTTCTCAGAGTTATTATCCGACTGATGGTAAAATAGAATCTTGCTGTCCCCTCAGCCTAGAAACCCCTTTCCTCCTACTCTTTACACATTTAACTTCTACTGATTCTGCTGCCCCACTTCTCAGCTCCAACCCTCAAACTTAAATCAGATCCCCTCATGGTTTCCTCTTCTTTCCTTACTTAGCACTTAACTTGATTTGTAATTATATACTGATTTTTAAATGTCTGACACAAGAGTTCATTCTTCAGAGAGCCAAGGAGGAGAGGGATAAAGAGACCCTTGTCACAGATGGCAAGTGGTGCCAGGAACCTGAGAAGAACACAAAGGAAGTGATCTGACCATTTCAGAACAGTTGCATTTGGGGGTTTACCCCACATGGGCCCCAGATCCTCTAGCACTTTCCTCGCCTACTTGCCGAGAGCCCAGATTTATGATCACTACTTTCCCACCCAGCTCCCAGCTTACTCTCCATCAATTTCTTTTGCTCTCTCTGTAGCATCCTCTGCCTGAGCCTCACCCTCAGAGAATTAGAGTGGAGGGACATTTCCAGCTGGCTGAGAAGGGACAGATTACGGATGGGTCACGGGAAGGATGTCATAAACCACTTAAAAGCTAAAGTATTGAAAATGAGCTTCTGGAATTCCATGTCAGACCACTAGACATATACTTTTCTCTAGATACATGGTAGTGGGAATCTAAAGTAGTAGTAAAAAATGAGAGTCAGTGAGCTTAAAAACGTGCCCAGGGTCTGTGGCAGATTGGGAACTGAACCCTGGCCAACTTGAATCCAAGGTGCATGAGCTTCCTGTTATATCCAGCCGCCTGGTGCTCCCAGCTCAGCCTCAAGATTGACCTAAATGCAACCGTATTTCCAATACTGCACGCTGGAACCATACTGAGCTCCTTTTTTTTTTTTATGACCGAGCCCCTATTTCAGTGATTTTCAGCATTCCACCTTTTTTATTTGTCCCAACACACTTGTGCAATAAGAAACTTTCCTATCAGTGACAGTGGCTTATTATGATAGAGTGGACGGTGGAGGGAGTAGAACAACGTGTAGTGTGAAGACGGCTTGCCCTTGCTCCATGCAGGCTCTGACATGGATTGCCTAGGGAGACGTGCCCCCTTCTATTTCTGACAGTCCTTTTAGGGTCCTTTGATTGCAGAAGCAGGTCACCTGTGCTTTACTCCTTGCTCTGTGAGTCTCTCCATTACCCCATTCTCTCTAGAACCAAGGCCCTTTCAGTATCAGAGATTTATTCCTGAACACACCTCCCCTGGTACGCACTATAGCTGTACTTCCCAGATTCTGACTGCTTTTCTTCCTCAACTTCTGTGTGCTGCTTACTGCTTGTCCCTGTCCACCGCCACTCCCGTGCTCTGCTTGGCCTCTTCTCTCCTAACCCCAGCACGCCCCACCACCACGCTCTCCTCACTAACCGGAATGTCTGCCAGCTGTTTACCATGAATCTTTGGCACATCTGTGTCGATCTCCTTCTCTTTATTTATACTCAGATAAGCCCCCAGAGGACATCCTTGTGGTCTGTCTGGTCGCCGGGTCTCCATCATTCTAACCCCACGACCATTCGTCTGGACCTTCCCACCACAGATATTCACACAATTACCCCTTGTTCTTTATTGTTAACTTGAAGCTTCTTTTAATAGCTTCAGCATGGATGAATGAGCTTTCAAAAAGAGAAACGTGTCTTTCTTACATGCATTTTTATGTGAATTCTTGTTTTATAGTCCCAGAATGGGTTGATTTGTTCAGGAAAACACAATAGAGCACAGATGTTTGGGCCAAGTGTGCTTGCTAAAGCTATGCTCTATAGGATGCTTTTAGGAATACGAGTATTCACAACAAAAGATGGACCTGTTTTCCCTTTGAAGGGTTTTATTTCTTCTCAGTCTTGTTAAAAGTTGGATTTATAAATTAAATCGGTGGACTATTTATTTTAAAATATCACTAGCAAAATGTATGATAAATGTATATTAAAGCTTATGAAACCACTTTCATAAAAACATTAAACCCTTTAAAGGTTGGTATTACCAAACATTCTTCACTAGGTTGGACCTGTTGGTTCATCTTCTTGCTCAGAAGAATTTTTTTTTTTCCTCTGAGCCATTGAGAATGGCTCTAGCAAGGATGTGTTGGCAAAGCCTGGCATGTTGTGGAGCTACTGGGTGAGGCCTTTGACAAATACCTATTCTGTGCAATTCAATGAAGGAAAAAAGTCTTTACTGCAAGTTTGCTTTTGAAGAATTTGTTTCTCCTGGTAACTGCGGCCATAGCAATTACCGAAAACAAAATCGGTAGTTGACTTCCTTCTCTTTACTCAAAGTATAACGGTATACTTCTAGGGACTTTATTTATTTATCTATTTTTTAACATCTTAATTGGAGTATAATTGCTTTACAATGGTGTGTTAGTTTCTGCTGTATAACAAAGTGAATCAGCTATACATATGCACATATCCCCATATCTCCTCCCTCTTGCGTCTCCCTCCCAACCTCCCTATCGCACCCCTCTAGGTGGTCACGAAGCACTAAGCTGATCTCCCTGTGCTATGTGGCTGCTCCCCACTAGCTATCTATTTTACGTTTGATAGTGTATATATGTCCATGCCACTCTCTCACTTTGTCACAGTTTACCCTTCCCCCTCCCCGTGTCCTCAAGTCCATTCTCTATGTCTGCGTCTTTATTCCTGTCCTGCCCCTAGGTTCTTCAAAACCATTTTTAAAAATTTTTTTAGATTCCACATATATGTGTTAGCATACGGTATTTGTTTTTCTC
>NC_041228.1:30047712-30048617 GCF_002837175.3 Physeter macrocephalus | reverse complement strand
GACTGGTGTGAAGTGATACCTCATTGTAGTTTTGATTTGTATTTCTCTAATGATTAGTGATGTTGAGCATCCTTTTATGTGTTTGTTGGCAATCTGTATATCTTCTTTGGAGAAATGTCTATTTAGTTCTTCTGCCCAGTTTTGGATTGGGTTGTTTGTTTTCTTGATATTGAGCTGCATGAGCTGCTTGTATATTTTGGAAATTATTCCTTTGTCTGTTGCTTCATTTTCAAATATTTTCTCCCATTCTGAGGGCTGTGTTTTCATCTTGTTTATGGTTTCCTTTGCTGTGCAAAAGCTTTTAAGTTCCATTAGGTCCCATTTGTATATTTTTGTTTTTATTTCCATTTCTCTAGGAGGTGGGTCAAAAAGGATCTTGCTGTGATTTACGTCATAGAGTGTTCTGCTTATGTTTTCCTCTAAGAGTTTTATAGTGTCTGGCCTTACATTTAGGTCTTTAATCCATTTTGAGTTTATTTTTGTGTAGGGAGTTAGGGAGTGTTCTAATTTCATTCTTTTACATGTAGCTGCTCCAGTTTTCCCAGCACCACTTATTGAAGAGACTGTCTTTTCTCCATTGTATATTCTTGCCTCCTTTATGAAAGATAAGGTGACCATATGTGAGTGGCTTTATCACTGGGCTTTCTATCCTGTTCATTGATCTATATTTCTGCTTTTGTGCCAGTACCATACTGTCTTGATTACTGTAGCTTTGTAGTATAGTCTGAAGTCAGGGAGCCTGATTCCTCCAGCTCCGTTTTTCCTTCTCAGGATTGCCTTGGATATTTGGGGTCTTTTGTGCTTCCATACAAATTGTGAAATTTTGTGTTCTAGTTCTGTGAAAAAATGCCAGGGGTATTTTGATAGGGATTGCACTAATTTTGAAATTTGTTTTCGGTATAATA
>NC_041228.1:30046206-30047666 GCF_002837175.3 Physeter macrocephalus | reverse complement strand
CAATGTTGATTCTTCCAATCCAAGAACATGGTATATCTCTCCATCTGTTTGTATCATCTTTAATTTCTTTCATCAGTGTCTTATAGTTTTCTGCATACAGGTCTTTTGTCTCCTTAGGTACGCTTAATCCTAGGTATTTTATTCTCTTTGTTGCAATGGTAAATGGCAGTGTTTCCTTAATTTCTCTTTCAGATTTTTCATCATTAATGTATAGGAATGCAAGAGATTTCTGTGCATTACCAAATTCATTGACTAGCTCTAGTAGTTTTCTGGTAGCATCATTAGGATTCTCTATGTATAGTATCATGTCATCCGCAAACAGTGACAGTTTTACTTCCTCTTTTCTGACTTGGATTCCTTTTATTTCTTTTTCTTCTCTGATTGCTGTGGCTAAAACTTCAAAACTATGTTGAATAATAGTGGTGAGAGTGGTCAAACTTCTCTTGCTCCTGATCTTAGTGGAAATGGTTTCAGTTTATCACCATTGAGAATGATGTTGGCTGTGGGTTTGTCATATGTGGGCTTTATTATGTTGAGGTAAGTTCCCTCTATGCCTACTTTCTGGAGGGTTTTTATCATAAATGGGTGTTGAATTTTGTCAAAAGCTTTTTCTGTATCTACTGAGAATATCATATATTTTTTCCCCTTCAATTTGTTAATATGGTGTATCACATTGATTGATTTGCATATATTGAAGAATCCTTGCATTCTTGGGATAAACCCCACTTGTTCATGGTGTATGATCCTTTTAATGTGCTGTTGGATTTTGTTTGCTAGTATATTGCTGAGGATTTTTGCATCTGTGTTCATCAGTGATATTGACCGGTAGTTTGACCTGGTGGCCTCGTAAAATGAGTTTATTCCTCCCTCTGCTATATTTTGGAAGAGTTTGAGAAGGATAGGTGTTAGCTCTTCTCTAAATGTTTGATAGCTGCTTCACCTGTGAAACCATCTGGCCCTGGGCTTTTGATTGTTGGAAGATTTTGAATCACAGTTTCAATTTCAGTGCTTGTGATTGGTCTGTTTCTATTTTCTATTTCTTCCTGGTTCAGTCTCAGAAGGTTGTGCCCTTCTAAGAATTTGTCCATTTCTTCCAGGTTGTCCATTTTATTGGCATATAGTTGCTTGCAGTAATCTCTCATGCTCCTTTGCATTTCTGCAGTGTCAGTTGTTACTTCTTTCTCATTTCTAATTCTGTTGATTTGAGTCTTCTCCCTTTTGTTCTTGATGAGTCTAGCTAATGGTTTCTCAATTTTGTTTATCTTCTCAAAGAACCAGCTTTTAGTTTTATTGATCTTTGCTATCGTTTCCTTCATTTCTTTTTCATTTATTTCTGATCTGATCTTTATGATTTCTTTCCTTCTGCTAACTTTGGGGTTTTTTTGTTCTTCTTTCTCTAATTGCTTGAGGTGTAAAGTTAGGTTGTTTATTTGAGATGTTTCTTGTTTCTTAAGGTAGGA
>NC_041228.1:30011497-30045490 GCF_002837175.3 Physeter macrocephalus | reverse complement strand
ATCTTTGCTATCGTTTCCTTCATTTCTTTTTCATTTATTTCTGATCTGATCTTTATGATTTCTTTCCTTCTGCTAACTTTGGGGTTTTTTTGTTCTTCTTTCTCTAATTGCTTGAGGTGTAAAGTTAGGTTGTTTATTTGAGATTTTTCTTGTTTCTTGATGTAGGATTGTATTGCTATAAACTTCCCTCTTAAAACTGCTTTTGCTGCATCCCATAGGTTTTGGGTCATCGTGTTTTCATTGTCATTTGTTTCTAGGTATTTTTTTATTTCCTCTGTGACCTCTTAGCTATTTAGTAGTGTATTGTTTAGCCTCCATGTGTTTGTATTTTTTACACTTTTTTCCCTGTAATTGATATCTAGTCTCATAGCATTATGGTCAGAAAAGATACTTGATATGATTTCAATTTTCTTAAATTTACCATGGCTTGATTTGTGACCCCAGATGTGAACTATCCTGGAGAATATTCCATGAGCACTTGAGGAGAAAGTGTATTCTGTTGTTTTTGGATGGAATGTCCTATAAATATCAATTAAATCCATCTTGTTTAATGTGTCATTTAAAGCTTGTGTTTCCTTATTTATTTTTGTTTAGGATGACCTGTCCATTGGTGAAAGTGCAGTGTTAAATTCCCTCACTATGATTGCTTTACTGTCGATTTCCCCTTTTACGGCTCTTACATTTGCCTTATGTATTGAGGTGCTCCTATGTTGGCTGCATAAATATTTACAATTGTTATATCTTCTTCTTGGATTGATCCCTTTGATCATTATGTAGTGTCCTTCTTTGTCTCTTGTAATAGTCTTTATTTTAAAGTCTATTTTGTCTGATATGAGAATTGCTACTCCAGCTTTCTTCTGATTTCCATTTGCATGGAATATCTTTTTCCATCCCCTCACTTTCAGTCTGTATGTGTCCCTAGGTCTGAAGTGGGTCTCTTGTAGACAGCATATATATGGGTTTTGTTTTTGTATCCATTCAGCCAGTCTGTGTCTTTTAGTTGGAGCATTCAATCCATTTACATTTAAGGTAATTAACGATATGTATGGTCCTATTACCATTTTCTTAATTGTTTTTGGTTTGTTTTTGTAGGTCTTTTCCTTCTCGTGTTTCCTGCCTAGAGAAGTTCCTTTAGCATTTGTTGTAAAGCTGGTTTGGTGGTGCTGAATTCTCTTAGCTTTTGCTTGTCTGAAACGGTTTTAATTTCTCTGCCATATCTGAATGAGATCCTTGCTGGGTAGAGTAATCTTGGTTGTAGGTTTTTCCCCTTTCATCATAAATATGTCCTGCCACTCCCTTCTGGCTTGCAGAGTTTCTGCTGAAAGGTCAGCTGTTAACCTTATGGGGATTCCATTGTATTGTATTTGTTGTTTTTCCTTTGTTGCTTTTAATATTTTTTTCTTTGTATTTAATTTTTGATAGTTTGATTCATATGTGTCTTGGTGTGTTTCTCCTCGGTTTTATCCTTTATGGGACTCTCTGCACTTCCTGGATTTAACTGACTATTTCTTTTCCCATATTAGGGAATTTTTCAACTATAATCTCTTCAAATATTTTCTCAGTCCTTTTTTTTCCTCTTCTTCTTCTGGGACCCCTATAATTTGAATGTTGGTGCATTTCATGTTGTCCCAGAGGTCTCTGAGACTGTCCTCAATTCTTCTCATTCTTTTTTCTTTATTCTGCTCTGTGGTAGTTATTTCCACTATTTTATCTTCCAGGTCACTTATCCGTTCTTCGGCCATTGATTCCTCCTAGTGAACTTTTAATTTCATTTATTGTGTTGTTCATCATAATTTGTTTGCTCTTTAGTTCTTCTAGGTCCTTGTTAAAACTTTCTTGTATTTTCTCCATTCTATGTCCAAGATTTTGGATCATCTTTACTATCATTACTCTGAATTCTTTTTCAGCAGACTGCCTATTTCTTCTTCATTTGTTTGCTCTGGTGGGTTTTTACTTTGCTCCTTCATCTGCTGCATATTTCTCTGTTTTCTCATTTTGCTTAACTTACTGTGTTTGGGGTTTCCTTTTCGCAGGCTGCAGGTTCGTAGTTCCTGTTGTTTTTGGTGTCTGCCCCCAGTGCATAAGGTTGGTTCAGTGGGTTGTGTAAGCCTCGTGGTGGAGGGGACTGGTGCCTGTGTTCTGGTGGATGAGGTTGGATTTTTTTCTTTTTGGTGTGCAGGACCACATCTGGTGGCATGTTTTAGGGTGTCTGTGAACTTATTATGACTTCAGGCAGCCTCTCTGCTAATGGCTGCGGTTGTGTTCCTGTCTTGCTAGTTGTTTGGCATGGGGTGTCCAGCACTGGAGCTTGCTGGTCGTTGAATGGAGCTGGGTCTTAGCATTGAGGTGGAGATCTCTGGGGAGCTCTTGCTGATTGATATTACGCTGGGCCGGGAGGTCTCTGTTGGTCCAGTGTCCTGAACTCAGCTCTCCCACTTCAGAGGCTCAGGCTTGACAACTGGCCGGAGCACCAAGACCCTGTCAGCCACACAGCCAGGTACGTGGGGGGGTTTCTTGCCTTTTGGGAAGTCTGAGGTCTTCTGCCAGCATTCAGTAGGTGTTCTGTAGGAGTTGTTCCACATGTAGATGTATTTTTGATATATTTGTGGGGAGGAAGGTGATCTCCACGTCTTATTCCTCTTCCAACTTGAAGGTTGATCCTCCAGGGACTTTAACATTAGTTATTATGGTTTTTATTTTTTAATCTTCCAATCTTTTTGCTTATGAAGGGAAGACCCATAGAGGAACTGATAATAACAGGTAGAGCATTTTCAATTAGTAATAACAATTACTCCTGTTTTCATATGAAGAGGTTTTAAGTATCTGAAGATTTGGACTATCATTTCCCCAATAAAACTTGATATATATCTGTATATATAGATATATATATCTACATAGATATACAGATATGGCTTTAAATTTCAGTAAACTGATAAGGTCAAATACATTCACAGCACAGTTAACTGTGCTATTTCAGAGAAGTTCAGGATAATTTCACATCTGTAAAGGGGGCCTTCTTTGCATTCTGGAGGGTTTCTTGCCTTTTGGGAAGTCTGAGGTCTTCTGCCAGCATTCAGTAGGTGTTCTGTAGGAGTTGTTCCACATGTAGATGTATTTTTGATATATTTGTGGGGAGGAAGGTGATCTCCACGTCTTATTCCTCTTCCAACTTGAAGGTTGATCCTCCAGGGACTTTAACATTAGTTATTATGGTTTTTATTTTTTAATCTTCCAATCTTTTTGCTTATGAAGGGAAGACCCATAGAGGAACTGATAATAACAGGTAGAGCATTTTCAATTAGTAATAACAATTACTCCTGTTTTCATATGAAGAGGTTTTAAGTATCTGAAGATTTGGACTATCATTTCCCCAATAAAACTTGATATATATCTGTATATATAGATATATATATCTACATAGATATACAGATATGGCTTTAAATTTCAGTAAACTGATAAGGTCAAATACATTCACAGCACAGTTGACTGTGCTATTTCAGAGAAGTTCAGGATAATTTCACATCTGTAAAGGGGGCCTTCTTTGCATTCTGGAGAAAATGCCAGTTGGGAATTTTCTTATTTAAGACACCCCCTGCCCCTGCCAATAAAATATAGGTTATATGATTCTAAAGTTTTCAGTTAGAAAGTTTTGCTTTCATGGCAGAGGAAAACTGCAAGTTATTATAGCCCATGATGTGTATTTAGGGAAAATGGGGGTAAAACACGTAATTTCAACATATTTCTGGACTAAATTAATATGATTATATAGTATTTCATACCACAAAAGTAAAACTATTCTCTCATAGAAGTTGATTCTTCTCCCAAATGAACTGGACTGTTAGTTATTTTGATCAATATTTTCTATCAGTACCACGACCAGCCAGATAGTTTAAGGAAAGAATAAAATCATGTTTGTCACTAGTCTTACCTCAAATTAATGATAAGAAGCAGGTAAGTTGCAGAATATGTACTTGTTAGTTGGAATTTGGGGTGGAGGGGGCAGTGGTAATCATTAGTGGTTATCTGTCTACACAGCTTACCAAGAGCATACAGTCATTAGAATACCTAGGTTCAGCTATATAGACAGATGACCACTAGGGACTAACTAAATCTGGCTGCCCTCTTGAAGGAAAGAGATGGAGACATGTACGGGAGGCATCTGACTTGGGGAATGCTGTTTGAGAAAGACTTAACAACTAAGATTCTTAATTGATAGTGAAGCACGTGTTTTAGAAGGCCTATGGAGCTACCCTCTTACCAAGGAATATTCAGGAGATTAGTTACCATAAACTTACTCAAGATGAACTGAGGTGTTCTCATTCAAACAGGTAAATGAGAGAGAGAATTAGAATTGAGAAATATGTTTCTGCTTATATTACCTGGATTGCGTCTCCCAGCTAACGCAACAACTAAGTTGAAAGATGTGCCTCCCAGATGAAGGAGAATTGAAGTTTATAATTTAAAATATCACAACTCCCAAAGTGTCTGGGTTTAAAAATATGCAGAGAGAGTTGATCTACTGCCCAGTCTGCTGGAATTGGAATCTTGAGCATAGCTCCTTGAGAGGGAGTTTCCCAGAAATTTGACTACCTAAAATTGTTTAGATAATAAAAAATGTATTTAGCCAAAATAAAACAGTGAAAACAAAGTTAAGCAAAAGCACTTGTAGCAAATATTGATAGCTCTTATCTATATTATTTTATATAAAGGGCTCATAAAAATAGTAAGAAAAGCCCCAAGAATCTCAATGTATAAATAAATAATTTATACTGAGAGAATTGAAACATTTTCAACATCAGTAATAACAGAATATAAAAGAAAATGATAATGTAATGCTCTTTCTGGTGAAAAACTCAAGGGAATATTCTAGTCCCCATTAACTGCAGCACAGAAAAATAATTAATAAAAAATAATTTTCTAGAAATCAATTCATCAATTCTTATCAAGAAAATTTAAATATTCATTTCTATTGGCCTAGTAGTTTTACTTCTAGCAATCTACCTTAAAAAAGAAATAATAATAAAGGCAGAAAAAAATTATGCACAACCATGTTAATTAGAACCTGACAGAACTGTGATCACCCTGGTTCCATCCCTAACTAGTTCTATGGCTTTGATGGTTATTCTCTCTGAGTGAATTTTGGTTTCATTATCTGTAAAACGTGATAAGATGGCGGTAAGAACCTCCATCTCATATAAGTATGAATGTTGAGATGGCATACATAAAATGCTTAGCAATGTGTGCTCAATAAATGACAGAAATATAATATTACTAATATATATCTAGAATATTAAAATATTAAATATGTATAAAATTATTATCTTAGAATGTTAAATATATAAAACTGCACAGAGTAGTCAACTCTCTCAGAGTAGAAACTGCCAAAAACATGAGCTATGCTGATGTGGATTAGGGCCCCAATTCCTAGCCTGCCACAACTGGAGGAGAACTTCCACCCCATGAGAGGAGACTGGGTGGAGGAAGTCCCCCTGCCAACTTCTTAGCTTCACTCACCTAGAATACAGCCTCTGCAACAAGAAAGCTGAAGGTGATGAGAAGAGCTGGTGTCCTGTCCAACTTGGGGAGAATACCACAGCCTTCAACTGAGAACTTCGGGGTGGGGATAGGGGGAGCAGGAATTTTCAACATTTAAATAGAAAGAAAAGAAGGAAGAAAACAAGAAGGAAGGAAGGAAGGATGGACGGAAAGAATGACAAATGAAAGAAATTAAGTCTATAAAAATGTCCTGGGGGGAAACAGAGCAAAATGTTAGCAATAGTTGCTTGTGGTAGGATGAAGAACATGTCTTCCCCTTGTATAGTTGAAAATGTGTTGAATAGGTGATCCACTTCCAGACTGATGGTGTGAGAAGCTCTGTAGACCTGCTCCCCAGCAAAACAACTGTAACTAATGAAAATAATAAAGAACAACCATTTAAAATCTCTGCAAGTTTTCCTAGGGACATGCAGCTAATAATAATTTTTTTAAAAAACACAAACATTTATTCAAGAACATCTCTTAAGTCTCAGTAAGAACAGTGGCAAACTGTGGTGCTTGAGCATGACCTACTCTCTGCCTCCTCTGCCCCCAGCTCAACATGATGGAAGCTCTGCTCTGGGTCAACATAACCAAGAACACAAGATTCCTGCTCCCCCTCTTTCTACCCCCCAGCTCTCAGTGAAGGCTATGGTATCTCCCCAAGTTGTGCACGACACTAGTGCTTCTCATCCCCCTCAGCTTTCTGTTGCAGAGGCCATGTTTTAGGTGAGCAAGGCTAAGAAGTTGGGGGTGGGGGGGCTTCCTCCACCCAGTTCCTCTTATAGGGTGGAGGTTCTACTCTAGGTGTGGCAGCCCAGGAACTGGGGCCCTAATCCACCTCACCCCAGCTCACTTTTTTGGCAGAGTTTCTACTCTGAGAGAGTTGACTAGTTGAGAAGACTAGATGCTACTGCCACTGCTGAATGATCTGCTCATAAAGCAGAACTGTAACTCCAGTTCTGGAGGCAAATCTCAAAGATTTTGAACAAGGGTGGGAGGCAGGACATAATAACAAAGAGTTCCAATGTTTTTCCCATGGAATTAACTTTGTTCAGAACAGACAACGGGGAAGTTTTAAGTCCCATGGCACTCTTTAAAACCATGAAGATTTTAGTGATAAGAAATAAAGACGGGGCTGGTGGCTCCATGAGAGCAACAAACTAAATCCTAGGCCAGCTAGTTACCAGGGAGAACCAGAAAAAGAGATAACTAAGAATACGCTTGGTGTCCAGAACAAACCTCAAAGCCTGGCTTCAAAAAGTAGCTCTTCAAAGACATCTGAATTTAAATGGATCATGCTGTGGAGTAGTTTCTGATCCAGAGAATTATTGAAAACAATAGGGAAATCAGATAGCAATGATTGGAAGCTAACAACGGGGTGTGATACCAAAAGAGGCAGCTAGTTTAACACAGATCATGGGAAAAAAGCAGTCAAAGAGAGACCTGGCTACAACTACTGTCATAGCAGGGGACTGTGCACATGTCCAAGGCCATGCCCTCTGAGGAACAACATCAGAGACTTCATACTGCGAGGGATATAGACTCCATAAAATAGGCCGGCCAGGCCACTAAAACAAATAAGCAAACAACAATAATAAGCCTAGGGGAAGAGGTGGACATGCGGGGGTTGTCATATCCAGAACCATTAAAATATATGCTCTAAAATGGCCAGTTTTCAACAAAAACTATGAAACATGCAAAGAAACAGGAAAGCATTTCTCGCACACAGGGAAAAAAACAAAAAAATAGAAGGTAATGTAAGAAGGCCTGCATGCCAAACTTACCAGAAACAAATTTCAAAACAGCTACTATAAACATGTTCAAGAACTAGAGTAAACCATGATTACATGATTAAAGAAGTAAAGAAAAAATATGACAATGTCTCGTGAAATAGAACATATCAATAAAGAGATAAAAATTCTTTAAAAAATCAATGGAAATTTTGGAGTTGAAAAGTGTAACAGCTGAAATGAAAAATTCACGAGGGGCTCATAGTAGATCTTAACTAGCAGAAGAAAGAACCAGTAAGCTTGATAATAAATGGATAGAGATTATGTAATCTGAAGAACAGAGGAAAAACAATGACAAAGAAAAAACGAACACAGCCTCAGAGAAATGTGATACATCACTAAGCTTGCCAACATATATGTAGCAGGAGTGTCAAAAGGAGAGGAAAAAGAGAAAGGTTAGAAAAAATAGTCAAAGAAAATTACCCAAATATGATTAAAAAAAAACTTTACCTACACATCTAAAGAATTCCTAATAAGATAAACAGAAAGAGATCCACACACAGACGTATCATAGAGAAAACAGTAAAAGCCAAAGATAAAATCATGAAAGCTAAAATAAAAACAACTCATCACAAACAAGAAAACAATAATATTAACAGACGACTTCTCATTAAAAACAATGGAGGCCCGAAGAAGGATGATATTAAAATTGCTGAAAGAAAAAAAGCCTGTAAGTATCTTATATTCAGCAAACTATCTTTAAAAGGCAAAGTAAAGACATTCCAAGACAAGCAAAACTTAGAAAAATTATTGCTAACAGACCTTCCTTGCAAGAAATACTAAAGGAAGTTCTTCAAGCTAAAAGTAAGTGATGCCAGACAGTAAGTAATCCACCTGAAGAAAAAAAAAAAAAAAGAGTTCCAATAAAAGTAATTATGGGGACTTCCCTGGTGGCGCAGTGGTTAAGAATCCTCCTGCCACAGGGGACATGGGCTCGAGCCCTGGTCCAGGAAGATCCCACATGCTGTGGAGCAGCTGGGCCTGTGCCACAACTACTGAGCCTGCACTCTACAGCCCGTGAGCCACAACTACTGAGCCCACATGCTGAAACTACTGAAGCCCGTGTGCCTAGAGCCCATGCTCCACAACAAGAGAAGCCATTGCAATGAGAAGCCCATGCACCACAGTGAAGAGTAGCCTGTGCTCCCCACAACTAGAGAAAGGCTGTGCACAGCAACGAAGACCCAATGCAGCCATAAATAAATAAATAAATAAATAAATAAATAAATAAATAAAGGTAATTATGTAGATAATTATAAAAGACAGTAAAAATTATGTATTGTCTCCTTTCTTCTTTTAACTAATCTAAAAAGCAATCACATAAAACAAAATGTATAAAATTATGTTACTGGCCTACAATATATGTAAATGTAATATATTTGACAATAACAGCACCAAGAAGTTGGGTAGGAACAAAGTTATATTAGAGTAAGGAACTAACACCAGATGGTAACTAGAATCCAAAGAAAGGAAGAGATCAAGAAATATTAAATAAGAAAATTACTATAACAAACTATATGAATATATACTAGCTCTTCTTTCTTCTCTCAGTTTCTTTAGAGTACAGAAAATAACATTAGATAATAAATATAAAACTGTATCACTGGGGACTTCCCTGGTGGTTCAGTGGTTAAGAATCCACCTTCCAATGCAGGGGACGTGGGTTCAATCCCTGGTCGGGGAACTAAGATCCAACATGGTGTGGGGCAACTAAGCCCGTGTACTCTAGAGCCCATGCACCACAACTAGAGAGCCCATGTGCCACAACTACTGAGCCCATGCACTCTGGAGCCCGTGCTCCACAACCAGAGAGAAGCCAGCGCACCAAAATGTAAAGCCCGCACACTGCAATGAAAGATCCTGTGTGCTGCAATGCATGCATGACGCAACCAAATAAATAAATTAAAAAAAAAAATGTGTTGCTGGTTTGCAACATATGTAGATGTAAGATATATGGGAATAACAGCACAAAAAGGGGTAGAGGGAAAAGTCATATAGGAGTAATAATTCTATATCTAATTTAAATAAAGTTAGTATAAATCTGAAGTAGATTCTGATAAGTTTAGGTATATATACCAAGTCCTAAAGCAACCACTGAGAAATAACTAAAATAGTGAAAATATCATTAAAGGAATTAAATATGAGTAAATTTTTGGCATTTGGGTTAGGCAAAGCCTTCTTAGATATAACACCAAAAGTATATGCAACAAAAGGAGAAAATTAAATAAACTGAACTTCATCAAAATTGAAATCTTTTGTTTTTTGAATACCATCAAGTATATGAAAAGACAACCCACATGATGCAAGAAAATATTGCATTGAGAGGTAATTTGTATTTAGAATACATAAAGAACTCTCTCAACTAAATAATAAAATACAACCCAGTCAAAAATTCACAAAGGAATTCAATAGACATTTCTCCAAAGAAAAAATGCCAATAGCCAATAAGCACATAAAAAGATATTCAACATCATTCTTCATCAGGAAAATGCAGGATACAGTCAAAATCTCAATGAGCTACCACTTCATACCCACTAGGATAGATTTAGTTAAAAAGTCAGAAAATAATAGATGATGATGAGGATGTGGAGAAGTGAGAACACTCATCCATTGCCAGTGGGAATGTAAAATAATGGAAAACCATCTGGTAGTTCTTCAAAAGGTTAAACATAGAGTAACCATATCACCCAGAAATTCCACTACTAGGAAAACACCCAAGGGAAATGAAAACACATGTCCTCATAGAAACTTCTACACAAATATCCATAGCAGCATTATTCATAATAACCCCAAAGTAGAAACAGCCCAAATAACCATCATCTAATGAACCCTAAACAAAATATATGTGTGTATCTTTGTCTAATATGATATATGATCCCATTTATATGAAATGTCTAGAATAGGCAAAACTACTGAGACAGAAATTAGATTAATAATTACCTGGGGCGGTAAAGTTGGGGTAAAATGGAGAGTAAGACAGATAATGCCTATTGGGTTTCCTTTTAGTATAATGAAAATGTTGTAAAATTTATTGCAGTGCTGGGTTCAAAATTCTTTAAATATACTAAAAATCACTGGATTGTACACTTTAAATGGGTGAACAAGATAATATTTCAATGATATGTCAATAAAGCTGTTATATTTAAATAAATAAAATATATAACAAAATGTGCACAAATGCACATACAATACACATTTCTCTATAGAAATAGACCATTTTGTAACATTCCTCTAATGTTAAATAACATGATTGTGTGAGAATATTAAATAAATAGAGAAAAAATAAAGATTTTTATAATGATAAATGAAATATCATCAGATAGCAAAGTATGAAGAGACCTTAAGTATGAGGAAGAAGTGGCGAGATCTAGGTGTTGCCAAATTTGGGGGACTATCCTTCTGGAGAAGATAAAACTTGATGGAATCCTTAATGGTAGGGGTAATTGGTTAAATAACAAGTCTCTCATGAATAAACATGTTTTGTTTTAAAAGGGCTCTTTTCTCTTAAGTAGCTGCTATTTTGTTAGGCACTTTTCAAGGTATTTTACATACATTATGGTTTACCATATCATTCTATGTTGATTATTATAATTTAAAACTGTGTGATCCACAAAACAAATTTTATTAAAACATCTTTGGCATATTATTTGATTCAAAATGAAGGGGAGAGAATAGAAATCTGTAGTCAAAGTCATTAATTTGTGAATAAATTCCCAAGTTCCAAAGAAAATTCCTGGGATTTCTTCAGTATTAAACCTTTAAAAAAGCACCTCAGATCACATAAGCAAGTTTCCCAGGTGAAAGTAATGCCTTTTTTAGTTCTTTCTGGATAGGTATCATTAAAGACTATATTCTCTCAGTTCTTTAAAAATGATTGCATGACGCCAGTCAATGAAGAAATTTTGGTCACATTTATGAAAAATCTTAAAAGATTCCTTCTCTCTCTGGTTGCACAATGTATCATACCAGGTATTTTCTCAGCTCAATACGTTACAGCAATGTCCCTCATGTAAATAATACCTTAAACAATATATAATATACTAAAACTCTATACTCACCCTTATGCTTTAGATTAGATATTAAAGGAAGGAAAACACCAGGCTTATGAGGATTTTTTTAATTATCTAAAGGTTTGCAGGGTTTTTTTTGTAAAGAAAAATGATCGTTTTTCCCCAATGGAGAAGTAAACCAGTAACAGAATTTTGACAAGATGTGTATGATTCCAATTAGAATTTAGGTCACAAAGAGTAACAAATACATTGGTCATAATCTCCTGCTTGTGTGAGCCTCTTAGAACATGGAATCCCCGATGAGATCATACCTTTGCAAACATCATTTCACCAACATCTGGTCCTAAAGTACCTCGGTTTCATTCAGATAGGTTGATTAAGACAGGACTATGCTGATTAGAGGGGAGAGAAAGGGTGTGCTCCAATTAGAGTAGGCAAAGCTTAGACCAGAACTTTATCTTTAGGGATTGATTGATTTAATGTGTTGCAAATTTATAGAGTTTAATTCATTCACCCCAGTGGAACCTCAAACAATTCCCAGATATGCAAAATGTCCAACATGCCGTTGAGAATAGACGTATACATTATATGACAGCTGTTTATGTCTTTTAATGGAAGGGAGAGCTCTTTTCGTTTTTGAATTTGGCAATGATATATTCTCTTTGGCCAACAGAGTAGAGTTATTGTGGATTAAGATGAAAGGTATGAAGAGTGAAAGGTAAATCATAGGAAGCAATCACAGGGCAATGATGAAACAGAGCAGGAAATGCTGATTTAGATAAATGAGGCATATTAAAGGCTAAAACATCATTTATGAGGATTCTCACCCAAAAAGAATTTATTTTAAATTCTAAAATAGATTCACATAAAAGCACAAGGTCTTTAAATGATACACGGTCACACAATCACAGTCCAAAGCCTCTTATTTTAAAAAATATTATGTAAGAAAAAGGACGTTAATTAAAACCTCTCCCCACATCCACACCAGAATAAATGCTATGGAAAAGAATAATGCTGGAGAAAGACATCCCTGAGTTTCAGCTTCCTTATCTTTAAAAATCACAGTAAAAATACTTGCCAGTTTGAACTTGTAACCTCTGAGATTCTTTCCAAATTAATTTTTATGATTCTAGGTAAGATATACTTATTGTAAGTTCAAGGTGTCACATTTAGCAGGAGGGTATGAATTTTAATAAGTAATGAAGAGGCTTCAATACCCAGTGGGCTGAACCTCTAAGGATGAACTCTCGTGCAGTCTGACAGGTTTGTGATGGACACATATGTGTGTGTTAGGAGGGAGACACTTTGCCCAGCCCTTAAATCACACTGCCATTACTAAAGCAAATTCTAACAAGGAGTTCTCAAGCTTAGCTGCGTATTAGAACCTGGGGAGCTTTAAAAAATCCTGATGTCCAGGTCATGTCACAGAACAATTAAATCGGGATCTCTGGGGATGGGACCTGCACATCGATATTTTTTTCAGGCTCCTGAGGGGATTCCACTGTGAGCCATGAGGAGCACCACTGCCTCCTGCTTTCACGTTACAGAGGAGAAAACTGAGACCCACATAAGCTAAGTGACTGCGTTTAGGTTAAGGAGTCCGAGGGGAAGCCAGGACAAGAGTCCCAGTCTCCCACATTTTCATCCTATTCTTTCCACCACATCCCTGTCTTTCTGTCTCTCCTTATTTCATACCGTTGCCTCTACATTGGCCTGCCTGTGCTCTTAATTTCAGATCTTCTGTTTAGCACCTATACATATCACATAACAAAGCCGTGAGAAGTCTCCCCCGGTACAATTTTGGCGTATTATTTTCCTTTTCATAATCATTGGTTTTCTTAGACTTGCAGTTTAGAGTTGACCCTACTTCTCTCATCCTACTGGTGAGAAAATTGAGCACCAAAGAAGTTAAGTGACTAGTCTACGGTCATTTAATCTGCATAGATCAAGATACAGAACTGAAATTGCTTAATATCTTGTCCAAGTTCTCTCCACTCTCCCAAGCCTCCAGCTTTGATGATGGGAATGTCCCGCAGGAGACACTGGCACCTTTTGTCACTAAGCTAACACACATTTGTCCCAAGAGTAGAGAAGCTGAAGAGAATCAGGCAGCAGCGTCTCACTTTTTATGCTTGGAGGTCAGAGGAGAGCCCAAGATGCTGTTGCAGCTCACACGTTACTGCTAATGGGCTGGTGCCGCTGGCAGGGGGGCAGCATCTCAGAGCACAGTTTCTCCTGCAGGGCTCCTCCGTCATGAGAGGGCGAAGCTTGGGAACAGGGAGAGACCACTGCAGGGGCCAGTTCTTGTTCTTGGGCTCCAGTTCAATGTTACAGGTTCTGGTTTTTCTTTGTTTCCCCCTCATGTCCATTCTCCCTTCTTAACCATTTGTTTTCTAGGCTTCAGCTTCCAGTATGAGACACAAGTAATAAACAACAGCTTGAAATAGACTATGTAACCAGCTCTGACAATTGCATAAGGTCAAATCCCTATAATAAATTATCTATATCTATATCTATAACTCCCGGAGCTCTGCTTTTCTGATTGGAACTCTGACCCATTCGTGGGCTAGGACTGGGTAAAGGGAATCAAGTGGCACCACTCTCTTGGCCATGACTTCCCTTTGTTTACAGGCAGGCAACTAAGATTGAAAAACCCGAGATCTGACAACCCCAGATCTTCACTGACCTTTTGACAACAACCTGCTGGGGCAGAGCAGTGGCTGCCCCTGCTCCATTTTCCCATTGTCTCCATCCCTGCCCATTACGTCTTTACAATGCCCTGTCTTGTACACTTACCTTCCCTGTGGATGTCTGAGTTTGCATCCTGCAGTCTACTCAGTCTACTCAAATCCAGCTTTTCTAATAACCTTTCGCTGATAACATTTTTGACTATTTCTCTGATTTCTTTTCATGTCTCTGATTTTTATGCCATCTCCCTGCTCAAATATGTTTGTATTATTTCTAATGTTCTCATTTGTGCCACTCCTTTATTCTTTGTTAAAATTTTAATCCTTGAGTTTAGAATGCAACAATTCTTCTACCTCTTCTTATCTATATAAAGATTAAGATAGAGTTAGGAATGTAATAGAGGCTCACTGAATAACTGTTGAAATTAAGAGATTTTCATTGAAGGTCCACTGTTTATTTATTACTATGCTTGTTTTGTTGGAAGGGGGCTGGCGACTTCCCTTCTAGCATATGCTTTAAATAGAGTAGCAGTATTAGCCCAGAGCAACTTCTGTCTGTCTGCCTTCAAGACATGTTAACACCTAGAGACCTGGCTGATAATATTGTGAATTAGTTGTAGAAAGACAACTACCACATATACACTCTGCAAAACTTTATAGCCACAGTATTTTGAAAAGGAAAAAAAAATATTTTATACCCAATAACTCAATAATAGAAAATATCATCTTTGAACAATTTATTTTAGTTTTCTATTTTTAGAGCAACATCAGTAATCTGCTTTCAAAAAAGCATATTATGATAATATGTTATATGACATACTTCATTTAGCCTTGTTTTGAAGTCTGAGGTGATGGACTTGTTTTTAAAAGTTGCAGCTGCAAATGATTGACTCTTTATACTTGTAATCTATGCTTAAAAATGCTTATACAATTGTTCTGTATATTTTAAAATAGGGGAATTATGCTATAATCTGACCTATTGTAAAAGAGAAGTATGCAAAACTCAAAAACTTGACACTTGAAAAACAAAATAACTTTCCCTTTAGAGATACAAATTTTTTCATTTCAGTATAAATATATGTATGATTAGATAGATAGATCTTCATTCCATATGTAAAATTTTATAGTCTGCTCAATTTTTACTTAAAAGTATAAGAATTTTACATTAAAACCTAATTTTTAGTGCTCACATATTTTCTTCCATAAATATAACCAGTTTACTTAATCAATCTCCTACCGTAAGACGTTTGATTACAAGTAATGATTCACTCCTACACTGTTGGTGGGAATGTAAATTGGTACAGCCACTATGGAGAACAATATGGAGGTTCCTTAAAAAATTAAAAATAGAGCTACCATATGATCTAGCAATCCCACTCCTGGGCATATATACAGAAAAAAACATAATTCAAAAAGATACATGCATCCCAATGTTCATTGCAGCTCTATTTACAATAGCCAGGACATGGCAGCAACCTAAATGTCCATCGACAGAGGAATGGATAAAGAAGATGTGGCACATATATACAATGGAATATTACTCAGCCATAAACAAGAACAAAATAATGCCATTTGCAGCAACATGGATGGACCTAGAGATTGTCATGCTGAGTGAAGCAAGTCAGACATGAGCAATATCATATATCGCTTATATGTGGAATCTAAAAAAATTGGTACAAATGAACCTATTTACAAAACAGAAACAGACCCACAGATGTAGAAAACTAACTTATGGTTACCAGGGGGAAAGGTGGGGAGGGATAAATTGGGAGATTGGGATTGACATATACACTACTATATATAAAATAGATAAGTAATAAGGACCTAGTGTCTAGCACAGGGAACTTTACTCAATACTCTGTAATGACCTATATTGGAAAAGAATCTAAAAAAGAATTGATATATGTGTATATATAAAACTGATTCACCTTACTGTACAGCAGAAACTAACACAACATTGTAAATCAACTATACTCCAATAAAATTTTTTTAAATAATAAAATAAAAATGAGTAATGGTTCAGCAATGCATTTTGTTCATCAATCATTTGCCCATGATTTTAATCATAATCTCAGGATAAAAATTTTAAAGGTGCTTAAAACATGTGCATTTAAAAACGTTTCATACATATTTTCTGCTTTTTCTTAGAAAGGGTACACCAATTATATTTTCATCAATAATTTATCCTTTTTTTATCTTGCCAAGTTGATAAGCCCAAGTTATATAAAATTATTGTTTTAACTTGTATTTCCTCAAACCTACAGTTCCAAAGACAATAAATATGTTTATACCTCAAGATAACTGGTGGTTTGGTATGCTGAAGGATGCATTTTTTTCATCAAACTTTTAGTTTATCAGGTTTCTCTTACATACAATAACTAAATAGTGATAGAAAACACTGATTTCAGAAAAGGGGGGAAAGAAGCATAATTTTGAAATGAGGACAATGAAACTGAAAAATTGCAGAACAATCATTCTTTCCCCATCCAAAAATCAGTGATGGACAGAGAGGAGTAAGATTTGCCTAAAGTGGGGATTAAGTTGCTCTGGATATCAAACAGAGAGTAAGACTGTGTGAACAGCTTTGGCTGGGACACTGCAAGTGTTAGATGTTATAATGGACAGGGCATCAAGCCAAACATTATATATCCAAGACTGATGAAGGAAGTTAGAGTAGAAACTGGAGAACTGTCAGTTGATATTTTCACAACTTTGTTGAGCTCAAAATGAGATCCCTGAAGATAAAGATGATGATTAACATAAGCCCATTATGATAAAAAGGGGGAAGGGCTGGCAAATTACTCAGAATTATATACGTCAGTCTATTCTAATCTCATGTGGGAGAGAAATTGTACAAGCCTTTTGTACAATCCAATAGAGCTACACTTAGCAAGCCCATGGTTTGAGGGAGAACAGCCCCTTGCTCTCATTCCTTGGCTTATTAGAATTTTTTGAGTATATCATTACAGCGAAGGTGCTAAGCCATCTTCAGAAAAGAGGAAGCATACAGCATGTGCTATTATTGCTTTGCTGGTGCAGGTTTGGAGCTGATACTGTCTACTGAGAGGAGACTTCATTTGTAATCATATACAAGCTGTGAATGACTTGGGTCCTTCTGAAGTGGTTTGTATGAAGAAATGCTGTTTGAATTTCCAAAATTCTGGTAAGAAAAATCTTCCTCCAACAAAGGGGATTGTCCTTATATACAGAAGACTTGAGAACATGGCAGCTTCGAGAAGAGTGGGCTGGCGTGGCAAACGTGTAAGATGGCTTGTAGGCAGTCTCAACCTACAGTTTCCCCAGTACCTCTGGGGACCTCTAAGAGGCAGCATAGACTGAAGACTTGACTACTGCCCAAAGTTCAAAGAAGGGGAAAGAAAACACAAGAGGGGAGGAGCTAAATGGCAGAAGAGAGATAATGTATAACCAGTAAGTCACAAAGGAAGGCTTCTAAGGACAGCGCCCTCCCACCCCCTCTTCACTCTCATTTTGAGTCTTTCTTATATCTAAGGTCCCCTGGGCCCACAAAACTGGGCAGAAATTTTCTGACCCAATTAGTTGCTTAACAATTCTTTTAGCCAGAGAGCAACCTATCATTTCCTGCTTTAGACACAGCTGGAAAAAAAAGGAGCCCAACACATGTAATTAGCTCTCAAGTACGCTTCTCAACAGAATGAAGATTATGTAAAATTTTTTAAACGTCAATAATTAATAATCTGCCTGAGATAGTGGTCTCACCCTGCTGTTCCATGGACTTAGGCTTGGCTGATCTAGCCACTCTCTAGTAAACAAACAAAACCAAACCAAAAGACAAAACCTCTTTAAAGATTTGAGTCACTATCCTTATCCTGGAAGCTATCTGGATTGCTTCTGTTATAGATTTTCTGCCCTAGTTTAGAATAGTTTCCTGTAATCCAGACCTGGTGGTTGTAAAATTGAATAACCCCAGAACATTTACAAGTCCCTTGAATAACACACGTGCCTGGGAAACGGTTTCCTGCCTTTGGCCGCCTCTCTGAAGCTGCAATCAGGGCATCCTTGGACAGGATGTTCTGTCCTGGCTTAAAAGGCACAGGATGAACAAGACTCTCAGTTGCACCTGCATGTCCAGATGGTACGTGTAGTTTCTATTTACTTTCAGAAACCAAGGACAGTATTACTCCATTTTATTGAGCCACAGTCCTAGTTGTGGGAGATCACTGAGATCAAATGTATGGGCCTAGAACAAGCTTTAGCAAGCCTCTGGGAAGAACATGTCTTTTCTGTCCTAGATGAGTGTGTTTCCAACACATTTCCTCACTTCAAATGGGGTCATCCAACCATAACTCCTCATGGTAGTTTATTTTAATAAACAAGCCTTACCTTTTATCTGGGTATCCCTGGCTCTGTCTGAGTTCCTGGGGTAGTTTAAACACTTTATAGTGGATAAAAGAAAGAAATTATGGCCACTGTGCTAAACTGGTTCTGATGCTATCCACCACCCTTTGCGAGAGGACTGTGATCGTCAAGAGGTGACACAGAAGGTAAGAAATGGGAGGATTTCTCAGGATTGCTTATGTTCCCCATTAAATTAATAATGAAAGACTTTAGGGTCAATTCAAAAGCAGAAGAGCATACTTCAACCAGTAGGAATGTTTCTACAATTAGGCAAAGCAAGTAACTGTGCATGTTTAATTATCATAAATTTTCTTCGCCATCTCAGCATGGAGAATTGGTTTTCCTAACTTCATACTTTCACATATCTCTTTCTATGCTGTGCTGTATCTTAAACTAAACATGTTCGCATAAGATTGCCATGTGTTTCTTAGAACACTAATGAATTATAAGCAATCTGAAGGCAAGCGCAAGTTGTCGTCGCACCTAACAGCAGTGCTCAGCAAATGGTAAATTTTCATTGAAAATTTTTTGCTATCTCACTGGCATGTTTTTGGGATATCAAGCAACTCATTCTTCTTCGGCATACTTTTAAATCTTTTCCATCTTAAATACCAGTCATGCCACTTGATTTCCAAAGAATAAAATTTCATTTCTTTAGGCTTGGAAGTTTCTAAACCTTTACTCATGTCTAATTAAAAATGCAAATAAGGGCTTCCCTGGTGGCGCAGTGGTTGCGCGTCCGCCTGCCGATGCAGGGGAACCGGGTTCGCGCCCCGGTCTGGGAGGATCCCACATGCCGCGGAGCGGCTGGGCCCGTGAGCCATGGCCGCTGAGCCTGCGCGTCCGGAGCCTGTGCTCCGCAATGGGAGAGGCCACAACAGAGGGAGGCCCGCATACCACAAAAAAAATAAATAAATAAAATAAAAATGCAAATACACGTGGGCAGAGTGGACCCAAGTTCTTCTCTTCTGGCAATGTGTACCACTCTCCCAAGGTATTTCTCTTTCTCAGGCCCTCGCTTTCTATTATCTTCTTTATTATCTAAAGACGCATGCAGAAGACAATTTGGATATTTTATTTTCCCTTGCGTGGAACTTAAAATAGTTGCCAATGTGTTTTAGTGTAGTAAGTCAAAGAACTTGCTCTAGCTCTTCTTGAAATTTTTGATTTGTAACTTTGACACATCTGCGGGTTAAAAACCAAATCCTACTTGGCCTTTTTAAAGTCCAGAGTAATTTCATATTTGCATAGTTAGCTTAAATAGTGAGTAGTTGAACCTTTCTCTGAAAGCCTTCACCGTCTGAACTATCATGGTGTTCCTTTTTGGTATTTAGGGGAAAAAACATTAATTTTCATAAAACCCAGGAAGACAAAAGATGAGTCAAAGCAGTTATGGTCTATATCTTCCTATTATGCATAGATATTCAGTGTTGGAAAGAAGGGAAAATTTCACAGTTTTCAAAAATTTATACTCAAACTGCCTTAATCCACAAGGGAAATGTTAGGATGGCAATAGAGCAGGAGACCTGTTTCTAATTCACAGCCCTGCTGTCTGTGGATCTGAAGCCTTTTAAAGTTTGGGGGAAATTCATTCCTTTGCTCCTTGCTTCATTGTGAAGTCTTTGAATGTTCTCCACTCCTCTCTGGCTCTTTCAAGAATAATTAGTACCCTCATCAATTTCCCTGCCCTTGCTCATTTGACAAACAAGTGGCATTTGAGTGAAATGTTGGCATTCTCTGCTGAGCAGAATTTGGGGGCAGTTTCTAATTCTATAGATTTCACAGCAGCGATGTTCCCAAGAGAGTCATAAGTGAATTTGTGGTAACACAAGGAGTTTTTGACAACCAGCAGTGTTTAAATTGGCCTTTCATTACAGTGGTTAACAGGTGTGATGAAGGAAGCCTTTGGTTTCAGCTTCACTTAAATTCAACAGCCTGCTTCTGCTTTGCTACCAGGTCTATGAAACAATAATATCAGACTTGCAGAAGAGTAACTAGCCTTCTACACATTTAGATGATTTCAGAAATGACTTAGCTAGAAAAATTTAACACAAAGCACCAAGCAGGCACAATTTCCTAACTCCTTCCTCTTACAATTTTATAAATAGAATGACTTATTTCAGGCTGTGTGTCTTAACTAAGATACAAAATCTCTTTTAATTTCAGAACTGTATAATAAATTATAATCATTAATCCATAAGACCAATCCTGAATCATTAGCCTGAACACGAGCTATTTTCCTGAATTTCTTCCTTTTTTTCTCCAAGTGCAGGCACTTGGGTAATATACTTCCAGAGAGTTCCTACTGCAAATGATTATCAGGAGAGTGGGAGGATGTAATAATAATAATTCACGTTACTGTTTGTTTTCAGACAACCTAAAAGTTGGTTTGAAGGGGTTAACAAAAAAAAAAAAAAAGAGTTTTTGAGGGGGCAAGACAACACTATTGAAAGGTTTTCCCAGATTGCACTGATGTCCCCTCACTCACCCGAATCTGAAGTATCTACTGTATACTGAGTATTGAAGTTGGCTCTGGGTGAAATACCAAGAAAAAAAAAAACAAAACAAAAAAACACATTGTTTCTGCCTTTTTGAGAATGAGAGACAGGCCACTGACACATGAAATAAAGAGTAATACAAATAGCTAAAAGGGTCAGGAAATTCAAAATAAAGGGATCGGCACCCTGGAGCTGAAACTGTCAGAAAAGTTTTTTTACTTTGAGGAAGGGAAAGGGAAGTCATTGAAGGCAGAAGGCACAGAGACAAGAAGAATCAAGTACATGCACCAAAGGGTAAGGCTGAGTCAGCCACACATGCTGAGAAAGGAGGACATCATTCTAGTGGCTGTGGAACCAGTTATTCTTAGGTTTGGAATAATGGCATCTGTAGTGAGAGAGAAACTCTAGTTTCTTAACCAGAGAACTGATGCAGAGAAAGCTTTCGTGTATTTCCTTACTGCAGCCTGGATTAGACTGGATGTTCGGTATCAGTTAAAGCTCACTTATGAAAGAAGAATTTGAGGCAAACAATCAAACTTAATAATAATACAAATAATCAAGGAAGCGCTCCAAATCAACTAACTTTGGTTGGTTATCCTGGGATTGATATTAATCAAAATAGTAGATTGAAATTAATGAATTCACTTGAGCTCCAAGTAACTTCAAATGTTACTGAGTCACTGTAGCCATCCACGTTTCCAAATGATTCACCTTAAGTAATTATGAGGCAAAACTATTACCTGAGATGTGATCAAATCCAGACATCTAAGACAGGAAACCTACAGAGCAGGTTATTGACATATTCCATTCCTTATCATGACACTTAAAACCCTGAAAAAATAAGGGCTTCTTATTCACAAGTTTACGGAATTCACTGGAGCCAAGGATGACCTTGTAATCCCCGCAGTCAGTCTTCAGAGAGATCTCACCCACAATATAACTGTTTGAAAGCAGACTTGTCAT
Organism: Physeter macrocephalus; assembly: GCF_002837175.3. Lineage (NCBI taxonomy): Eukaryota > Metazoa > Chordata > Mammalia > Artiodactyla > Physeteridae > Physeter > Physeter macrocephalus. The sequence continues at coordinate 30,023,627 of NC_041228.1, read as the reverse complement.
TATAAGATCTGGACTTAAAGTCACAATTTATGATCAGCACAATATTCATGATATGCATTTCAGTGTGAATTAGGCTTTGATATAGCTTGACATTCACTGGAGGATATTTTAAAGGCAAAACTTGGCTTTAGTTTTAGTCATTGGTTGCTTTGTTATCTAAAACAGAAGAAAGCATTTATCAATGCATCAATCAAAGTTTCGGAGATCTCAGAATGTAAAATTACTTACGGGGACTCAGGGGAGCCATACCAAATTGTCTACCTAAAATGACTTCAATGTTATTTTTATTTTTTACTGTGAATACTAAAGTTATCTGATTATAGTGACTTTGCCTTACACTTACTCAAGAACAGATTCATGACCCTGCTTTCAAGCTGAGTTTAAACCTTAGAGAGATTCCTAAGTCTAAGTAAAACATTGTAATCAATACCACCATTTTACAAGACTCTGGGAAATAAATTAGAAATTCCATTCTTCTAAAACGAAACATAAATTAACAAGATTTTCAAAACGTAGTTTATATGATGTGCTTTGGCTGCATCTTCAAGATTGTTTTCAAAACATAGAAATTAAACTATAGCATATTGAACTGAGAACACTGCATACTTTGGAACCAGTAGGAACGCATGCTACAACATTTCATGTATTGTGTTCATGTTAATTTGTTCATTCTACAAATATTTATTTAGCATCAAATATTATTGTGCATCAAAGATAATCAGAGATGCTAGGACACAAAAAGAAATCAGAAGGAAAACTATTTTTGCCACTATTCATTCTCCCTTTATATTAAGATCTTTCCAAGTCTTTAGACTGTTCAGTCCATGATTCTTTTTCTCCCCTACACAGAATCTAAAGACCGTTTTAGTCAGAATTTAAATAAGGATTTCAGCTAAGTGTAGGGATGGTTAATTTAGATTGATAATTAATGGAAAGTTGGAAATAATTAATATGCTTCCCTATCCTTTTAAGACTGGTGTTGCAAGTAGGCTGCTTTAGTCAATTCTTGATCTTCTTTGAAGGACAAGGGGTTCTAAAATATTTCTAACTCAAGAAAAAGATTGCACCAGATTTCAGGATGTCACAGAAGAAAGTATAGAGGTAATTCAAGAGAATAAAAGGCCTGAAGGGAAGCCAGTGACTATCTTGATTGCAGGAGTCGGAAGGAGGAAGACAAAGAGTGCAAATAAGGACACACGTGCGGCACCTTTGAAGACATTCATTTTTTAAGAGTTTATAATATTCTGTAGAGAAATGGTGTGTGTGTGTCTATGAATTAATCATGTTAGAATCTTTGACAACCACATGTAGTGTGAACAGAAAATTCAATCCAAATTAAATGGACCAAAGAAAGTGGAGGCCAGTATTACAATAATTCCTCCATGTGAGTAGCAAGGCATGGATTTCTTCTTTTCTAGTAAGTGCGGATATGTTGTAAATGTTATGGACAAAATACAGGAAGACAAAAGTGAACCAAGAGAAATATTTACAATGATCCTCGCTTTGGCTGCCTGTGAGAATTGCAGAGGTGTGATCCTCCTATTACCAATGAAGACAAGCAAGATAGAAGATAGAAGCACAGTCTTGGGGGCTAAAGCAAGTATTATGTTTGTCTTTATGATGATAGGTTTGCAGGCTGTGAAATATGTGGGCAAAAACATCTGAAAGCTTATAAGTGTAGGTCTGGACAGGAGTAGGAAGGTTGGCTTAGAAAGGTAGATCTGGGAATGATCTGCAAGATGCTGCCATTGTAGCTGGAAGAGTGTAGGAGTCTGCCAGGGAGAGAAGGTCTGGGTGTCATGTCATCCAGGAGTTAAGCCAAATTGGAGCTGGTCCCAGACACAGGGAGAGAAAGCTGGGGTGAGACTGCAGAGAGCACGTTTCTGGAGCTGGAGCTTCAAGATTCTGTATCTATATGAATACTGCCTCTTCCTATGGTTAGGTGTTTGCATTTCAGAAACTAGCAAAAGCAAACAACAACAAAACCAAAAACAAAGAGAAGACAGATGCCTGCAAGAATAGGGACATGCCTACAGAAAATGGAAATGTTACCACAGACCAAGCACAGTGAGAATGGGTGAATGGCATGTCCATCAGACACACTTAGTTACTTTAATTTTTAATAATTTTTTGTTCATATATTTTTTAATTCAACAAATACATATTTAACACTGTATATGCCCAGGCTTTGTGCTATGAGCTGAGGATATAAAGGGGTTGAAACCCTCCCACTGCCTTCAAGATGCTGCCAGTCTAGTAGGGTTAATAGAAGTCATCAAACAATCACACCAACACATGTGTAATTTCAAACCATGATGGATACAAAAAGGAAACATAGAGGATGTTATGAGAGTATCAAACAGATCTAGTTTGTGGGGAGCATTACCCAGCAGTAGGTATGGGTGGGGAAGGAACAAACACCACGTGGAGGGGACACTACAATGTAGAGGCTTGGAGGGGAGAAGGAGCTTGGAGCATAAGAAATACCGAGACAAGGTTGGTGTAGCTGGAGCCCAGTGAACAAGTTGCTCTATTTTTTTTTTTTTTTTAGGTAATTTGCTACAATATCTTACCGTGCCACTTCTAATGTATGTTTAATTCAGGTTTTAACTGCACTTGCTTTCACTGACATTATAGATTGACATTATGGATCAGCACTTGAGAATGGAATTCCCCTGTTCTGTGCAGAGCACCTGACAAATTTCCTGGGTAGCACAGAAGATGACTTTGAAGAGTTGGCAGTCTGGCTGAGAAACTAAGACTGATAGAGAGACATTAAGCAGGGAGCAGAAATAGGCATAGTTAAGGACTAAATTGTGAATTACAAGTCAATTGTGGTTACAGGATTTTGCAATTTGCTGGATCAGTGCAGGCTAGAAAATATAGGGAGGGCTCAAGGAAGAGTACTCAGAGCCAGGCTTTGAAGGATGGGTAGGATTTGACTTGACAGGGAAGGGGAAAGGCTTTACTAATATGAGAAATGACAGGAAGATTAGACTAAAAATGGCATCTTTGAGGTCTGGTAAGATAACCGGCCTCTCACAAATAAATGGTGTATGTTTAAAGGTTGTGGGAGCTAACACTTGCTAGATGAAGGAGAACTTGGAAAGCTGGGATGAGGAATTCAGATTTTAAGCTGGGTACAGGTAAATCGCCTTTACATTTGGAGGGTGATATCTGATTGAGGCCGCCAAGGTTCCTGACTTAGAGGACCACTGGAGCCCAGAAGAGGTGAGGGGAGACGAGTGTCCCTTCCCACGCCACAGCTAATGAAGGGCGAGCTGTGCCCAAAGTCCATTCACTCCAGTGGAAATATTCCAACTGCACCAACAGCCATCAGCTGGTCTCAGCACTGAACACCAACCTGTATCTCTTCCTCTCCTTGCAAGGCTATTTATTAGCTGTGATTCTAACATTCAGTCTGATCAAAGCCTTATGCTTAAGACTCGGCAATTGTATAGTTTCAATATGTTAAATGAAAGCTAGCAATTTAGCTCTTGGCACAGAACGAGGCACACGGTAAATGGCAATAAACCAACAATATGGCCTCTTTCTTCCCTGCAACCAGCACACCCTAATTTCACTATCCCACCTTGGATTTTCTTTCTACAATTTAAATGCTATCACGTCCTTTATTTTTCTAAACTGCTTCTGGATCTCTAACACCCACAGCGGAAGACGGCAGTGTCATCCCCTGAACAGCGGCAGGGCAGTGGCATTGGCATCACCTGGGAACTTGTTAAATATGCACATTCTCCTTGTGCCCCCCCACCCCCGCCGCCCCAGACTTGCTTAACCAGAAACTCTGCAGGCGGGGCCCGGCGATCTGTGGTTTAAACAGTCATCCAGGTGATTCTCATGCATGCTAAAGGGGAGAACAACTCACCTACAGGACGCAGCGATGACTCCTTAGAATATCATACGAGGCTCTTTACAGTCTGTTCCTGACTCACTTCCCCAGTCGTGTTCAGCCTCTGGCCTGGCCGACAGTCCAACCCTGACACTGAGTATTATGGACAATGCACAATTTTCGGAGTCTCCTGACCACATCAAACTCTTTAATGCACCTTTGCTTTTGTGTTATCATTGATGGCACCACGCTCATTTTGGGAAACCCCTACCTTTCAAGTACACCTTCAACATTCCTCAGCCCTGCCCAGCAGTTACCTTAGTCCCAAAGCCCTTTGTTTACCCTGCTGAGATAACAATTATCACAATTGAATTGAGTGCTCTGTTTATGTGTCTGTCTAGGTTCAGGACAGGAATCTTGTTGCATTCAACTCTGAATACTTACCCACATCGGAGAGTCCGGACACTGGATCTAATCCCACCTCTGCGGACCGGATGGTGCCCTTGGGCACATGGCTTGGCTCTCTGACTCCCGTGTCCCCATTTCTGCATCTGTAAAACGAGCGAGTGGATTAAATAATCTACATTTCTAAGATGCAGCCCGGTGATTCGTACGCACTTTGAAGCTTGAGAACCACTGTCTATGGCCTCCTTACCTATACAAAATTAAAAAGCCTCCAGCTATACATTTTGGAAAATTTCATCTTCTTTAGTTCTAGCCACTTCAAATAATTCAGACTCCTAAATCGCTGCTTACCAAGCAAACCGTAATGAGGAAGCCGGCCCAGGTTTCCTCTCTGCCATCGGCTGAGACTGACTTGAACTTTCTCCTAATTTCACAAGTCTGTAGAGGCCCAGCGAAAAGCTTCACTGGAAGCTCCTTAGAATTACCAGTAACTTGTAGAAGCAGCTGAAGTAAGGTCTGGGAAGGAAGCGAGAAATTTTAAAAAATATGTTGTGCCCATTTCTGTTTGATCAAACAAATTAAAGAAATTATTTAACAAGTCAATAATCATATATTCAAATAATCAAATTAGTTCCCAATTAAAGATTAAATGCCATTATAGCCTCCCCAGCCCCAATTTCTCATGAGCTGGTTGTTACAGTTTTTGCAAAGTGGTGAGCATCCAGGAATGTGTATATATGAATATTCTTTTTCTTATCAGCAATGGCTGACTCAGTGGCAAAGACAGGCCACCCACCGTACCTTGAAGCCACAGTTTGCTACCGGCAATGATTTGGTTAACCTTTGATTAAACATAGGAATTTAAAGCACGAAAAGGTCTGGAACCCGACACAGCCCTTTGACACTGCGCTGTCTCCCATTAATGATAATCCACCATTAGATGTTCAGCTTTGAAAATGGAAATTAGATGACTCCAGTTTGCAGCCCTAACCCTGCAGTACTGTAAACTGAACCCTGCTGGGTTTGGAGACTTCCTGATTTACTGCTTCGACTTTTAACTCTTTTCAAGCAAATGGGAGTTGGGGGCAGGGTAAAAGAGACCAGGGATCAAGTGAGAACAAACAAGGCATCTCAACGACCATCAAGAGAAGCGAATTTCTGCTTCAGTAAGTCACTAGGTCAAAAGAGCTTTATTCCCAAGTTGATTTAATCTTCCCTTTTTTCTTTGTTTCTTTCTTTTTTTTTTTTCTTTTAACTAGGTGTAAGAATTTCCTTGCTGGGACATCATGCAAGAAATATTCGGTATCCTTTTTCACTTCCTTTTAAAAACAACAGCAATAATGTTAGAGCTCCCTGGGGTCACAAAGGTTCTTTTCCTTTTTAACCACAGTACATCGCTGATGTCTGAATGCTCCACATCTCGTTTCACGTATAGTGCGGTGTTCAGAGGAGGATTCAATGTATGTCTCAAGGTTTGCTGAATGAACAAATGACCAGATCTGCCTCCTGGTTCCCGGACTGTGGTTTGCACATAAAAGCAAGGTTTAGACAACAATAAAATTACAGGCAGTTGACCCAGACCTCTTCCTGTTAACAGTTGACTTGTTATATTCTCAGGTTCACTTTTCTGGCTCTTGAGTCCATGGCCATTCCTCTCCACCCACAGCCCGTAGATCTCTCTCAGCTGTAGCTGGTGGGCCCAGGGCTTTCAATGTCAAGGCTCCTTCTTCAGTCTCCGTCCCTCAGAACCCCTCAGGAGGACTGCAATTCACCGTCCCTGCCCCCTGAGGCGAGAGATTTGGGCATCATCTTCCATCTATCTAAGTGAGAAGGACTAGAGTAAGTTGTATTTTCTTTGGCTCTCAGATGCAGGGATGGGTTGACATAATTTAATCATTTTATTCTCTCCACCAAATGTCATTACATTGTATCACTGCCATACAAACACTTGGCAAATTGTAATAACCTCCATGAAATTTCTGTTTCAAGCAAAGGGATATGACACAACCACTATAGCCACTACATCAGCATTACTTTGAGAATCTGGAGGCTATTCCAGATTAAATCAACCAATCACTGTACTGGGAAAATTTATTTTATTTAACAAACACACATAGCATTTGCCATAAAATAGGCACTGTTTTACGTGCTTTATAAATTTTAATTTATCTACTTTCCAAAATGTAAGAGGTAGGTACTGTTATTAGCTGTATTTCAAAATGAGGAAAGTGAGACAGAGAATTAAGTAACTTACCCGAGATCACTTAAGTAACAAATGGCAGAGTTAGGATTCAAGTCCACAGAAATCCAGCTACCAGGCCTGTGCTCATAAACACTTTACTTGACTCCATCTGGTATTTCTGAAAAAAACTTAAAGATAAATGATAATTTAATGATATCATTAAATATCATTAATGATAAGATTAGGATAAATGGTTTTATTAATAATAATAGATTAATAACAAGAGAAATATAAGATAATTTCTCCTATTATTTGATAGTATGACCCATGTCCTGGTATATATTATACCATACGTGGTTTAGATATTCATTTAAAAATGAGATTACTGTTTTTTTACTATGATACATAAGTACTATAATATTAGTATTTCCTTTTTATTGTGAGTATATATATATAAATTTATATATATATAATAAAATGCCATTTTAACCATTTTAAGTGTACAGTTCTTCAGTGGCATTAATTATTTTCACAGTGTGTGCAACCATCGCCACTATCTCCAAAATTTTTCATTACCTGAAAGCAGATACTCTGTACCCATTAAGCAATAATTCCCTATTACTCCTTTCTGCAACCACTAATCTACTTGCTGTCTCTATGAATTTTCCTCTCCTAAATATTTCACATAAGTGGAATTATACAGTATTTATCCTTTTGTGTCTGGCTTATTTCACCTAGCATAATATTTTCAGAGTTCATCCATATTGTAGCAGGTATTAGAACTTTATTCCTTTTTATGACTGAATAATATTCCACGGTATGTATACACCACATTTTGTCTATCCATTTATCTGTCGATAGAGCCTTGGGTTGTCTCCTCTTTTGGAGGAATTTTAATGCCTGAATAAACATTGACATACATGTTTCTTCTGGAGTCCCTGTTTTTCAATCTTTTGGAATTGCTAGGTCATATAGTAGTTCTATTTTGAGCTTTTTGAGGAACGGCCAACAGTTTTCAATAGCAGCTGTATTATTTTACATCCCCAGCAATAAGGTACAAGGTTTCTACTTTCTCTATGTTTCAGCAACACTTGTTATTTTCTGGGTTTTGTTTGTTTGATTATAGCCATCCTAATAGGTATGAAATGGTATCTCACTGTGGTTTTGATTTGCACTTCCCTAATGACTAAAAATGTTCAGATCTTTTGAAATGCGTATTGGTCATTTATATATCTTCTTTCAAGAAATGTCTATTCAAGTCCTCTGCATGTTTTTTAATTGGGATGTTTGTCTTTCTCTTGTTGAGTTGTTATGAGTTCTTTATATTTTCTGGGTATTAAACCTTTGTTAGATTTAACATTTTCAAACATTTCTCTCATTGTGTAGGTTGCCTTTTCACTCTGTTGATAGTGACTTTTGATGTAAAAAAGTTGCTTTTTTAAAATTTTAATGAAGTCCAATTTATCTATTTTTGTTGTTTCTGTTGCCTGTGCTTTTAGCATTATTTTTAAGGAACAATTGCCAACTCAAAAGTTGTAAAGATTTGCCTTATGTTTTTGCCTAAGAGTTTTACAGTTTTAACTCTTAAATTTAGGTTTTAATCTATTTTGAGATAGTTTTTGTATCTGGTGTAAGGTAAGGGTCCAACTTCATTTTTCTTATACATGGATTTCTAGTTTTCCCAGCACTATTTGTTGAAGAGACTGTTTGTTCTCTCCCCCACTGAATGGTCTTGGCAACCTTTGTGGAAAATCATTTGACCAAAAGTGCAAGTTTTTTTTCTGGGCTTCTGGTTCTGCTATTATATTCCATTGGTCTATATATCTAGCCCTATGCCAGTTTCACACTGTTGTTTTTTTTAGTTACTGTAGAGAGTTTTTATATAACTATATTCTAATCAGCCACTGTAAGAGTTGAGGGTCAGCAGCTTTGTGTGTAGGTAGATCATCTGTGTCCCATAAAACACTGAGTTCAATAAGCTAAACCTAATTACTCTAAACACATAATTCCATTCTGGAGCTCACTAATATCCAATTTTCTTCTCATTCTGGAAGGACTTAAGACTTCAGGGGTCCTATGAATAGTTCTGGCCAATAGGCCCTGAATAGACATGACATGTGTCACTTCTAGATCAAACATGAGAGTGGCTGTGAGATCTCCATGGCTCTCTTCTCCTGCTTTGACAATCAAGGAGGTGGTGGGTTCTAATGGTGCAGCTACAGAGGTGGAGCCCAGCCTGTGTCTGTGACTGTGGAGTGACTGTGGGGCAGAGGCAGCCCTAATCCCTGCACTTTTACCCCACCCCAGGCAGCCTGTGTTGGACTAGTAGCATGTGTGACAAATGACCTTTGGTTGTGGTAAACCACAGGTATTGGGGGGCATATGGTTAAAATAGCACAAGTGTTCTCAAAGTGTGGCCCCTGGACCAAGAGCATCAGCTTCAGCAAGGAACTTATTAGAAATGCAAATTCTCAGGCCCTACCCCAGAATACTGAATCAGAATCTCTGAGGTTGGGGTCCAGAAATCTACAAGTTAAAAATCCCTCCAGGATATTCTTATACAAGCTAAAGTTTGAACACTATTGCAGAAGCATAATCTAGCCTATCCTAATACTTGGTGATGGATTTTTTAACTTGTTGAATAATCAAGTACAATCTATGTATTAGAAATAGAAAAAATAAAACTAACTGCATATTTTTCATCATGATCTTCTTTACCATTCCTACTATTACAACTTTAGTTCTGGGGTGGGGTATTGAGTTCAGCTGCAGTATAGGGTATGAGAAGAGGAGTAATGGAAAAGAAGATTGTGAATAAAGGTTTGGGCCATATCAAGCATGTTGTATGTACAGTTAATGCTCAGTAAATGATGATTATCTTCCTCTGCCCTTTAGCTCCCTAGTACTTTTTTTTTTTTTTTTTTTGTGGTACGTGGGCCTCTCCCTGTTGGGGCCTCTCCCATTGCGGAGCACAGGCTCCGGACGCGTGGTACGTGGGCCTCTCACTGTTGTGGCCTCTCCCATTGCGGAGCACAGGCTCCGGACGCACAGGCTCAGCGGCCATGGCTCACGGGCCCAGCCGCTCTGGGACATGTGGGATCCTCCCGGACCGGGGCACGAACCCGTGTCCCCTGCAACGGCAGGCGGATTCTCAACCACTGCGCCACCAGGGAAGCCCCCTTAGTACTTCTTTATTGGACTAATGCAGAAGCCCCCTCTCTGTTCTGTTCAGTTTTTCTCCATGCTAGTCTCCCTACACTTCACTACTAGTTTGCATTAACCTTTCAGAAGTTCAGCTTTGATTACATCATTTTTAACAGATTTATTGCGATGGAATTCACCTCGGGGAACTTGGAATTAAGGGAGGGTTCCCATCATTACTAGAAAGGATAAGAATGGCTCACTTATGCCTAAACTGTTTGCACAAAGGATGTGGTTTCGCTGAACTCCTGCTTTCTGTTTGGAAGTCTGGAATTTTTATACAAGCTAGGCAGAGTGCCTAGGTGAGCAGCCTCCAGTAAAAACCAGTCTCTAATGAACTTCCCTGCTAGACAACTTTCACATGTGTTCTCACAACATGGGGACAGAGGAATTAATGCATCCTGTGTGATCCACTAGGATAGGCTCTCGGAAGCTTGCACCTGGTTTCCTCTGCACCACACCTCATTCACGTTTTCTCCTTGTTGATTTTACTTTGTCTCCTTTCACTGCAATAACTTATAGCCATGAGTACAACTGTATGCTGAGTCCTCTGAGTTGTTCTAGTGAATTGTGGGACTGAGTGCGGTCTTGAGGATCCCCAACATAAACTCCATCTGTTAGCTTCCGCTAATTGCTAACTGATTGCTCTATTGTTTTTGTTTGTTTGTTTGTTTGCTTTGCCCTATGCGGGCCTCTCACTGTTGTGGCCTCTCCCGTTGCAGAACACAGGCTCCGGCCGCGCAGGCTCAGCGCCATGAGTACAACTGTATGCTGAGTCCTCTGAGTTGTTCTAGTGAATTGTGGGACTGAGTGCGGTCTTGAGGATCCCCAACATAAACTCCATCTGTTAGCTTCCGCTAATTGCTAACTGATTGCTCTATTGTTTTTGTTTGTTTGTTTGTTTGCTTTGCCCTATGCGGGCCTCTCACTGTTGTGGCCTCTCCCGTTGCAGAACACAGGCTCCGGACGCGCAGGCTCAGCGGCCATGGCTCACGGGCCCAGCCGCTCTGGGACATGTGGGATCCTCCCGGACCGGGGCACGAACCCGTGTCCCCGGCATCGGCAGGCAGACTCTCAACCACTGCGCCACCAGGGAAGCCCCTGCTCTATTGTTTTTGATGATGCCCTGGGGCATAAATTGTTTCACAGTTTAATCCAATTAATGTCCAGCCCTTTGTAGGGACAGGGGATTGCCAGACTTTGAGACAAGCTTCACCCTGGCAGGGCTCCTCTTAGCTGTCTCTTTCCCTGTTTCTCTCTCAGACTAGTTTTATGGAGCTATCAGTTTTTTCTCAACTGCTCAGAACCAAGGTCACCAATGTTTGTGACACCTTCAGGCAAAGACTTCCCCATGCTCTGTTCCAAATGAAGTCTGTTTCCTTAGAGAAACAGAGAACTTCAGAGCTCTCTGATCTTATGGCTGGACAAACCGAGGGCAGAACTGCGATTCCACAGCAATGGAGCTGGGGCCCGGAGACACAAGGCTTGCTTCTTCCATAAAGATATGCTGCTCTTCCAGCAAAGGGTACTGGGTGTGGAGGTAGCCCCTGTTCTTTTGCAGGCTGAGCCTTCTGGCATGGATCCTCCTCCCTATGAGAGAACTGATGTAGAGGCAGTTGAGGCCTTGCCTTCTTGGCCTAACACACCTGGGTTAGGGACCCTGCCCTATGAGTGGAGGTTGGTCAGCAGAAGCAAGCTCCAGTCCTCTTAGCCTGGAAGGGCTTTTGCAACACAGGATGTGGGAATGAGAGAGGGCAGCAGCCCCTCCTGGGGTGAAATTGTCATCCTAGACGAGGAGGTGGGGGAAGAGGCCCATCTTTTGACCACTCCTGCCTGGAGTAGAGCTTCTGTTACACTGATCAAGGGAAGTGCAGTAGCAGATTGTAACTAAGATGCCACAGGCTCTCACTGTTCTTACTAAGAGTTAATAGATTTCCTTGAATGAATATTTCCCTATTTAAAATTTCCAGAGATAAGTGGTTGTTTTTTAAAATTATCATTTATAATTTTCATCAGGTAATCAGTTTCTTTATTGGGCAAAGAGTTCTCTGAGCTCCTCATACCACCATTCTGGAAGCCCTGCTTCTGATCATATTATTATACTCAAAACTGTCAAAGACTCACTATTTCCTACTGAAATAAAATCTATATTCCTTAGCTTGATTTTCAACGTTCTGTATAATTTGGCTCCATATGGTAACACTGTAAGCACGACAGAGCAAGTCTGGTGTTCCTGGAACATATCTTGTGCTGTTCACTCTGTCAAAACTTTAATTTCCTTTCATATCATAACACATATTCATATTCTTCAGTACATCAATATAAATACGCCTTTCTTTGTCCTTGGCTAATTTTCCAGCTCACAGTTGTCTCTCCCTATAAAATGTGTTAGGGCTTCCCTGGTGGCGCAGTGGTTGAGAGGCCGCCTGCCGATGCAGGGGGCGCGGGTTCGTGCCCCGGTCCGGGAAGATCCCACATGCCGCGGAGCGGCT
>NC_041228.1:30010076-30011371 GCF_002837175.3 Physeter macrocephalus | reverse complement strand
GATCCCACATGCCGCGGAGCGGCTGGGCCCGTGAGCCATGGCCGCTGAGCCTGCGCGTCCGGAGCCTGTGCTCCGCAACGGGAGAGGCCACAGCAGTGAGAGGCCCGCGTACAGAAAAAAAAAAAAAAAAAAAAAAAAAAAAAGTGTTAGAATATAAAGACACTAATCACATTCTCTTTTTCTAATTTTGTACAAGTATTAATAGATGTTATCATTCACTGCAGTTATTAGCACACCTGACACATAGTAGACACTCTAGAAATATTTCTTGTTTCGTGTACAAATGGCTAAATGAGAACAAGTCAGAGCAGCAGGTCAAAAGCAGGGTCTTTACCATTTAAAGAGGACTTTCTCACACATGCTTTCCATGTGCTTGTCCCAGCAGCGATATTGGTCAAGATTGTCATTATTACTCCCAGGAGGAAACTGGGGCTTTTGAATGTAAGATTTCTATCTCAGATCATAGAGTTACTGGGTCGCCATTGCAGAGCTGAGTGCAAAGCCTGGGCTCTGTTAAAAACCAAACTCTCTATAGTGAAAATGATCAGCAAGAGTAAGTGACTTCTCCTACTGAGGCTTGCTCATTTTTCAGTTAGAAAGGGATAAGGGCAATTAAAAATAAGGACAAAATAGATAAAGGAATCCCTTTCTGAAATTTTTGCTTAGATTATCTAAAATGTAAACTTAAGCCTTTGGTAATGAATGTTGGCTATATAATAGATAGGAACAAAGTCAGTTTATTCTTCACAAAAAATGCTCTGTGCTAACCTAATCACATGGCCATTTTATAACAGTAACTATGTTGTTTTGAAAAATAACTCATTCCACTGAAGATGAAAGATAAGTGACTGCAGTATATGGAACAAAAAGGGGAACTTTTGTTGTATGTATGAGTAAGGCTAAGGGCGGGTGAGAGTTGCCTGAAGAAAATGATTTGGGAAGGAATTAACTTCTGCGTGATGGGGAAGTCTATTTGGAAATGATATCTCACTCCTTTCTTTTGGTCCCTGAACCACCTGTGTACTCATTCACTGAGGGTTACTTTAGCATCCCTCAGAAAAGCCCTGTTTAATGGACGTTCAGTAGATTTTGTTCACTACGCTTGGCATCGTATCTGATTCCTCCACTTAGACGGGTAGTTATCATCAGAGGGGCTTTTTCTGGTAGGTGTTCGTTAAGAGTTAAACAGTAACTCTTGGGGCTTCCCTGGTGGCACAGTGGTTGCGCGTCCGCCTGCCGATGCAGGGGAACCGGGTTCGCGCCCCGGTCTGGGAGGATCCCGCATGCCACGGAGC
>NC_041228.1:30005409-30010060 GCF_002837175.3 Physeter macrocephalus | reverse complement strand
CTGTGCTCCGCAGCGGGAGAGGCCACAACAGAGGGAGGCCCGCATACCACAAAAAAAAAAAAAAAAAAAAAAAAAAAAAAAAGTAACTCTTTATCCAGTCTCTTGAAGAGGCAGGACCAATATCACAACACTGTACCCTGTGCCCTGAACCCTGAACCTTTAGCATCACTTCGCCTAACTTTAAAATGGGCATATTATTCTATTTATGTGTTGCCCTAATGATTAAGAAAAATATGTGAACATGTCTAGCAAAATGCCTGGCATATGATATGTGCTCAACAAGGTTCTACTTGCCTGCTTTGCCTTTCCATTGCTGCTACCCTCTAGACATGGTCCCGGATCCCCTGATTGGCTTTATCAAAGTGGATAAAAATACATACAAAAGAATGTTGCTGATGCAATACATTAAAGGGACTTGAATTTTCCCATCATTCACTTATTTTAACTGTGCCGTTATAGTGGTGGTGGGGAGTGGGTGAGTGAAGCTGTGGCAATCTTATATGTACAGATCACACAAATAATAGATGATTTACCCTGTGTTTTCCAGTTTGAAAAGCATTTTCATGTACATAATCTCACTTGACTCACCCCAAGCATGATGATGTAGATGTGCTTAATGTTCCTTCTACAAATAAAGAGACTGAAGTTCAGAGATGATCGATGATACACCAGACATATTCAAATGGAAATGTTAATACGGGTGACCACGTTTTCTATGGAGAGAAAAGAAGTGGTCATTTTATAATACTTCATAGAAAGAAAGATGGCAACAGACAGGTAATTTTAGATTAGGAATGAAGCATCATATTTATGCTTAGGGGTGAGGAACAAAATTTATTTATTTGGGGACTATACTTGCAATTATGCATCTTCTCATTTCTAGTATCAGATTTTTTTTGAAAATAATTTTCATCCTCCTTTTCTTGTTGCTCCTATAGAATGTCTGATGAATGCACATGACATTTCAGAGTGAAAGCATATACACTTTCACTTATCATATATTCCTCCAAACAAAAAGCTCTTATTGGATAACAACAAGGAATTTGGAACAGTATAAAAGAATTGTATTTTATGGACCATTTCCTTAGTTTTAGTTCATTTGTAATAAATGGGTTGAAGAGTCCAATGAATGGGTTGAAATGCCATTATTATTTATCAATATATTTTTATTCACTTTCTTTTAACTTTAAATCTCTGCATATTCCTGATTTCCTGATGCATTACTTTTAAATCCTAAGGACTTTCATTTCTTCCTTTTATTTGGTAAGAACAACATTTATATGGTTTGTTTCCAATTAAAATAAGAGGTGTGTAATAGTAAATACTTATTTATAGTAACCAATTCACTCATAAATATGGGAAGATTTCAATAAGAAAATACTAAAGAACCAAAATATGTAAGTTTAAGGAAAAAAAAATTGAAAGTAACTTAAGCAACCTGAGTTTGGGAGAAATAGAATGAAATAATGTGAATATTTTTGGTCTATGGTCTTCTATACTAATAATTAAATTATTTGGAAGAATTATTTTATTCACATTGTATATTATTATTATTAATGTCATCATTTAATTAACATCAACAAAATTTTAGAATTCATGGCTAAAGACAAAGGAAATTTAACACGGACTTAAGAGAGAGTTTTATCTCTTCCTGGAAATATATATTAAATTTTATTCTAGGTTCACTTTACAGAAAATTAAACCTTGATTTATTTTTAGTCTAATTTTTCTTACGAGGTTGAAACTCCTTTTTAAAAATTGTTATCTCTGATAACATTACCCAGAACACTTGCTGAAGATAAACACGATGGAATCAACACAGTAATGTGATATTTCCTCGTGGAATACCAAGCTTATCCCCCCTGGGACAGGAAACCCATAATCAACTGTCAGGGTTGTGAAGGTCTTTCTTACACACTAGATTGATCTGATAATCCATACCATGTTTGGGCATATTGTATGTACTACAACTTATATTCTTTTGCTTCTATGGCAACTGATGGTTTTGTAAACTTTTGAAGCACTAGGGAAAGAAACATATTGGCAGAATGCTTAGGTTTTCATTTTTCCGTAAGATAGAAAAAGCAAGATATTCAACAACTAGCTGTGATGATGTGACAAGAGATTATTTAATTATCCTTGACATGCGGCTATGTAGCCAAGAAGTAATCTTAATTTTGCTAAAGGCCGGCATTGATTTAAAAACAAACTCAAATACAAACGTTAATTTTTTTATTTTAATGAAATAATAGATTTTTCAGTACAACAACATGCACGTGAAGCATATGTACCATTTTGCTATAACTGGAAATGAAACCTTGCTATTTTGAGTATCCAAATGGATTTTAGTTTTGAGTCACTGTGTTTTAATGACAAAAAATTGATTAGATTTTTAGAAATCTCAAGTTTCTTAAATGTATTTCTACATGAGAAATTTTAAATAAATATTTGCGGTTTTTCATCAAAACTTTAGTTTTCTTAATTGGCTAATTATTTCTATTGAGATAGGTTAGGGGTTAATAAACTGTGGCCTATGAGCCAAATCCAGCCTGGTGATGTGTTTGTACATCTTGTGATCTAAGAATGATATTTATATTTTAATGGGTGAAAAAAATTTTTCAGGAATAATATTTCATAACACATGAAAATTATCTGAAATTTAAATTTTAGTGTTTTTAAATAAAGTTTTACTGGAACATAGCCATGCTCATTCATTTATGTATAGTCTATGGCCGCTTTTGCACTATAATAGCAGATTGAGTAGTTGGGACACAGATCTTATGGCCCACAAAGCTGAAAATATTCATTATCTTGCCCTTACAGAAAAAGTTTGCTGGTCCCAGAAATAGTTACTTCTAAATCCCAGATGGCAACTAAAATACACACGTAGACACACACACACACACATATACACGTATACTCAATGCATCCTGGGTGTGTGTTCTACGAAAAAGTTTCCATTCCAAATACTTTGATTCATGGGAATTATCATTTTATATTTTGAATATATCTTTTCAAGTTTAAAAATTTTTAGGAAATCAGTTTCCTATATTTACCATCAAGACCATGACAGTTTAAAAAGAACTCCAAAAAACTGAAGAGAACCTATTGTGCAAATAGAAATGTCATGGGTTAAATGTACTTAAATCCTGGGGTCACAAACTGATTGCATTGATATGTGAAGTATCCATATTCTCCTTCCTTATTCCCCACCATTGAACCGAAACATCAGTATAGTCATTATTAGGACATTTGTTGTTACATGGTTGATACTATTGTTCAGAGTGGTATGTTGGACCATTACTGAAAAATGATGGAATCTAGAGTTAACTTAATTTTAATAATTTGTATTATCTTGACTGGAAATCCAATTATATGTTACTTAACAGTCTGATGTCTAATTGACATCATATATCTCTATGATATGATAAGACATATCCAACAATTTACACACTGATCTGTATTTTCCAAAGAAAGAGCTCAACTGAAAATAGCTTTCAACTTGTGCAGAGTTCTGGAGAGGGGATGGCTTGTGGGAGAGATAAAAGGAAGAAGCCAAAGGGTTTAAGGTCCTTGACCTTTGCCCCTTTCAGCCGAGCAGTTTTTGTTTTCTGAACTTCATGAAGATTTTTAATGTTATACTTTTGCTAAATGCAGTGGGTTTATACCATGTCAACTTAGGCAAACTAGAACTACATTCTCCAGAAATCCCTTCCCTATATGATTCCAGGTTAGCCTTGGCCACAAGGGAAGTTTGCATTAGATTGGGTAGCCAAGTGGAGAGGTATCATTATGCTCTGAAGTTCAGGGTAGGGCCAGCTCATACACATTGTCACTGATCTGCCGGATCCCTTTGTTTGCTTGAGACAGCACATCGTCCCCTAGTTCCTTCAGCTTCTCCATGCCCTCAGCCTGTCAAAATGGAACTCTCCAGTGGTGCAGGGCACTAGCTTCTTTTGCAGGTCACCCACATCATCCCGGTTTGAGGTGGTGAGGAGCAGAGGTAAATGTCAGTTTGACCTCATGGCTGTCTGTTGTCCTTGAGAGTTTCAGTTTGTGCATGCTCTCTCTGCTTCATGGTCAGGATTTCTTCCCAGAAAGACTGATTCTGCTGACCTACAGCAACTTCAGACCTACTCCCAGACACAGATGCAACAATCTTCCATACATGTCTTCACAGATCACACTTTTTTGGGGTAATACCAAAACTAAGTCCCTTATTCCATATCACTTCAAGAGGTATGCCTCTCTAATGGAATCATAACAGGTATACTAAAAAGTATTTGAAAGCTATTCATCATCCATACATATTGTTTCATAAATAAGGAAATTTCCATTCATAGAAAATAGTAGTCAACATCATCACAGGAGTAGTAGTAGTAAACATTTACCCAGGGCTTTCTAAGTAAATACTTCAGCATGTAAAGTCACCTAATCCTCATTCTAACCCTGTAAGTTAGTGATATCATTTTCCCCATTTTAAAGGTGAGTAAAACTGAATCAGAGAGAATGTACATTTAAGTCTTGAGGTCGTAGTTACTTAAATAGTGGAGTTAGTTAGAATTTGAATCAAAGCAGTTCGATTCACTCCAAGTTCTTAATCATAGCTTATCTTTTTTTTTTTGTGGTATGCGGGCCTCCCTCTGCTGTG